>NC_051239.1:8023490-8183490 GCF_015220715.1 Pygocentrus nattereri
GATCTCTGGGTACATTCAGTCTGGAACTGCTTTCATAAAAGTTATTTGCTCTGATGAGGGACATTCTAAAGTGAATTCAGCAGCTAGTTTCAACTAATGATGACTGACTAAGCATATTTGAGATATTTTCTGGTGTATTGGCTTGAGGAGCGTAGCCAAATCTCTGTGTTCACATTGTAAAATGAAAAACTCTTGTAGAGGTTAATGAATATTAGTAATACAATCAATATTTCAAGTGCGCACAAAGTACCTGTTTCATTAGCTGCAGTGCAGAGCATCGCAGTAGTACCATTCATGGGCCATTGAATATACAGCATTAAAACTGCCCAAAGATCATTTGGACCCATTGTTATTTTCACGCTAGAAAAGGGCATAAAATGGTGCAGAAGTTTTATTTTTAAATGGATAGTTCAGCAAGAATGTAAATATGCAGTTTTTCTCTTACCTCAGGTAAAATCAGTCAGCCAAGACATTCTCTTTGAAGTTTGCGTCGTTGGTTTTACACTGGCAACAAGTGAAAGAAGCTTAAACCCCACCAACTGTGCAGACTGTTTAGTTGTTAAGTAAGCTTGATCAGACTTACACATGTGGTTTCTGATACTGTGTGACTGACTGTGTTTACATGCAGTCCGATTTAATACATTCCAATTATAGATTGAGGTTGATGTGTTTATGCTCGCTCTGCACAAGGAATCTGTTACCATGACGACCAGCATGACGTGAGGTCCAGTCAGAGTGAGACAAGTTTCCAGTTGGCTTGTGTTTTTTAGTTGCTTTAAAATGATGTCAGACTAAAAACGTACTCCGCATGTACTTATTAAAGAAGGCCGAGAGGAAGACATCGTGTTCTAAGACACATGAGCTGGACGTCTGTCCCATCGTCGTCTTTTAAAGGTCACAGCATAAACTTAGTCACCTCTGCAGACCAGTTTATGCTCCCGCCACGTTGAACGTTATAAACTCTCACTATGATGTGACTTAAACTTTCAGATTGGGAATGTTATTGGATTCAGGTGTTTGCATGGCTATTATTCTTCTATTTAATAGATTATTTAAAGGATCACCCACTTCTTTCAATTGGGTAGGAATTGTGTTCTGAATGGCCTCAGTTGGACTAGTTTATTCCGATTGAGGTGTTTACATGGATGTATTCTATTTTGATTGAGCTTGTAGTCGGATGATTAACAGATTAGGCTGCATGTAAACATGGTTACTGTTATCTATCAAAATGGACAGAAGACGGTGGGGTACCCCCAGGCAGACTGTACCTTCAGAAAAGAATGGATTTCTGTGAAATGAGAACTTTTATTTCATTTGTGTTCAGTAGTACCATCATGCTTCTTGTATACTGTGCAGTTATTGTAGGAATTTCATTAGTGGGACTGACATCCATTACTGTTTGTGTTCATGCACCACTTTTACAAAATCCAGGACCAGGAATTTGGTCCAAA
This sequence comes from Pygocentrus nattereri, assembly GCF_015220715.1. Classification (NCBI taxonomy): domain Eukaryota; kingdom Metazoa; phylum Chordata; class Actinopteri; order Characiformes; family Serrasalmidae; genus Pygocentrus; species Pygocentrus nattereri. Next base: position 8,024,942 of record NC_051239.1, read on the forward strand.
CTTAGAACTCTGTTATAGATATATGATAGATCTCACATTGAACTTTATCATACACCTATACCAGAAGACTTTCACATGTTTTCACAGGTTCCTGGATTCTCTTGAGGTACTAAAGAGTTCTGTAGCTTTCCCAAACCACCACATTCCTAAATGAGTTCCTATTTTGAGATTCCGCTGCACTGCAGGAACCGTTAGCATTATTCAAGATAACCAAAGTGGCATAACCACTTTTGGAATGTTTCGCAATTTACATTTTTGGTAGACCTTTTTATGTCTTTTTGAATGTCTCCCTCAGCATAAGGCAAAGTAAATTTTGTGAATTTGCATTAAAAAAACTGGATGGCAAACCCAGAAATAAAAAAAGCCTAAATAAAGCAAAAAAAGTTGTTACATTTGGATGAGGTGAGATGAGTGATTGAAGAGAAACGCAGAAAAATGGAAACTATGTTTGCTATGGTGGCGATTACAGGGAGTTTGTGGGTGGCCATGAAGTGGGACATTGACATCACTGCTCATTAAATGGACCACTGCCTGCTCTGCTACACCCGCATCACTGAACTGTTAGTGTTACAGCCATATACAGCTGACACAGGCCTGTCAAAACTGCCTACCCAGAGCTAATAAAGGTTCAGATCCGTCCATTGTATGCATCATGTGCTGTGAGTGAGTCTTGGGTGCATTTAGGTATCCACTCAGTATATGGACTGGTTGTGCAGTGGTGGGCATTGCATTTATAAGCAAACATGATTCAGCATACAAAAATACAGTCATCAAAGTTGTGACATTTAACAACAGCCTGTGCGAAATCACAGCAAAGAATGGTCAAACTGAAAAGTACTTTCTGAATCCACAAGTGACAGTTTATTCTCAGTAAGGACAGCTACAAATGTTTCTATTAACACTTTTATTTTACAGCCTTCCAAGAGTTCCAAGAAATTGGGACGCTGTATAAAATGTAAATAAGTGTAAATAAAGTGCAAATCTCATAGACCCACATTTTATTCACTAGAACACTTATTCAATAGAACACATGTCAGGTGTTGAAAGTGAGACATTTTACAATTTCATGAAAAAGTCATTAAGAACTTGATGGCAGCAACACATCTCAAACAAGTTTGGACAGGGGCATCAAAAGGCTGGAAAAGTGAGTGGTACTAATAAAAAAAGGAGCAAGGTGTAACTAACTCACATGACTGGGTATAAATAGAGCATTTTAGAGAGGCAGAGTCTCTCAGAAGCAAAGATGGGCAGAGGTTCACCAATCAGCCAAAAAAACTAAAAATTGTGGAACAATATCAGAAAAATGTTCAACGTAAAATTGCGGACACTTTGGATGTCCCACCATCTACAGTTCATATCATCATTAAAAGATTCTCAGAATCAAGGCCGACGGTTAATATTGCATCTTCGGCCCTCAGGAGGCCCTGGCATAAAAACTGAAAATCACTGCATGGGCTCAGGAACACTTCCAAAAATCATTGTCTGTGAAGACAGTTTGCTGTGCAATCCAGAAATGCAAGTTAAAACTGTAAAGCTGCAAAGAAGAAGCCATATGTCAGCGTGATCCAGAAACCCCACCATCTTCTCTGGGCCAAAGGTCATTTAAAATAGACGGAGGCAAAATGGAAAACTGTTGTGTGATCAAATGAATCAAAATTTTTTTGGAAACCACGGATGCTGTGTCTTGTGGACTGAAGAGGAGGGGAACCATCCAGCTTGATATCAGCAAATAGATCAAATGCCTGCATCTCTGATGGAATGGGGTTGTGTTAGTGCCTATGTAGTGGGCAGCTTTCACATCTGGAAAGGCTCTATCATTGCTGAACAGTATATAGAGGTTTTAGAATAACACATGCTCCCATCCAGACAGTGTCTTTTTCAGGGAAGGCCTTGTATATTTCAGCAAGACGTATATTTCAGAAAAACGACATACTGCGAAGCCATGCTGTTGCACTGGATGCAGAAGAGTCCAGGTGCTGAACTGGCCCGCCTGCAGTCCAGACCTTTCACCAAGAGAAAACATTTGGTTCGTCATGACATAAAAAATCCGGCAGGGGAGACGCTGGACTATTGAGCAGCTAGAGCCCTACATCTGACAAGAATGGGACAACGTTTCTCTCCCAAAACTCCAGCAATCGGTCTTCCCACTTTGCAGACATTTACAGTCTGTTGTTAAAAGAGGGAATGCTACGCAATGGTAGACATAGCCAAGTCCCAACTTTTCATTACTGCCATAAAGTTCTCAATGAAATGGCAAATTGTCTCACTTTCAACATCTGATGTTCTATGTTCTGTTGTAGGGTTGGGTGGGTTTATGCAAATGTGCAAATCTGGGGGGCAGTCATGGGCTGGAGGTTAGGGATCCAGCCTTGTGACCGGAAGGTCGCCGGTTTGATCCCCAGAGCCGACAGCACATGACTGAGGTGTCCTGGAGCAAGACACCTAACCCCCAACGGCTCCCTGGGCGCTGCGGATTGGGCTGCCCACCGCTCTGGGCAGGTGTGCTCACTGCCCCCTAGTGTGTGTGTGTGTGTGTGTGTGTGTGTGCGCTCACTAGAGTGTATGTGGTGTTTCACTTGATGGGTTAAATGCGGAGGTGAAATTTCCCCGTTGTGGGACTAATAAGGGTCTCTAAATCTTAAATCATTGCATTCTGTTTTCATTTATATTTACATTTTACACAGTGTCCCAACGTTTTTGGAAAGGGGTTCTAATTGTAGGTATGCAGGGCAATAGTTTACTTAAGACCCGGTTTAAGTGCCAGTGACTCCCTATTTAAACGGGTTCTTTGATCATGTCACTTTGTTAACAGGCGAGCCAGCACAGGTAAGTAGAGCACACTCCTTGTCTTGCACTGTATATCACAGGCATGTCATCTCATCTTTTGAAATCTTCATGTTAATCGTAGTTGATGGAAACAACTTTACTAACTTTTTTTGAAATTTGCTTCAAGTTTGTGAAACTTTAAAGTTCTTGGTTGGAAACAAAATAGTTAAATCCTTGAAATGTCCAACAGAAAATGGTCTAATCAGGATTTTTTCCCATGGTTTCTATGAAAGGTTTAGCCATTAGTTAGGCCTCCAGGAGCTGAAGCTGAAGTCCTAACATGTCACATTTACCAACATAATTAGGAACCAACTCAGGAATTGACCAATACCATTTTGATTCCAGTGGGTAATATTAATGGTCCAAACAAAAGCCCTAGCTCTACTTGTCTCAGATCAGCACTGATGACAGTACAGATAAAATTCAGCACTTTTTATGCTAATTTTGAACATTTGAATTGTCTTTCTGTTTCAACCAGTAACTACTTAGTGACTTAAACACTTCAGAAGTGAAAAGGTCAGTGATGTAGAAATGATATTAAACCCGAGCGTGACTGCTTTAACTGCTCAGACATAAGAAAGACTGCTTGAGGGAGCAGAAGTTGTTGTTTTATTGGGGCGTTTATGTCTTCCTGAGGGTTGACTTTTTGAAAGGGAGGATTTCCAGTGCACACAGGGTCAACTGTAATGTTTTTGGCACAACTCTGAAGCCTTTCACTGTCCAACACATGGCAATTTTTGGCCTTATTTCCATTTGTCTCTTTTCAGATTGAGAAGAGGCACTTCTATAACCTTGAGCCTTGAGGCACATTCGCAGCATTTTTACTGAAGGACTTGGTCATGAGATCCAGCGCTGAGTTCTGCATGGATCCCCACACGCCGAGGACAGTCTGAAGCTAAAGGCAGAATTGGTAAGATAATAGTGAATGTGCGAGTTTATGTGTGGCTTTTCTATCTCAAAAAATTTGGCTGCTATTATGGAGACTAAGAAGGGTTCTCTCACAGAAGTGCCTTTCCATTCCGGACAGTGATTGCTTTTTTTACAGCCACTTTCCATCGAAGGGTGGGACCCAAAAAACAGATGAAAGATGACGGCTAAACGAATGGTTGTGAATTTCGGGGCACAAAGCAAGGAGCTAAGGAGCTGCTCAGTTGTGCTTTCTGTGTATAAAAATCATTATTTTACACCAGAGGCCTTCAGCCTTCTAATCTAGTTTCCAGGTCTAGATGGCGTAATCAGTGGTTCTTAATTAAACTGTTGATGATAATAGTTGTACAAAATACAGGACCAGAAATTGGATTCAGGCACTGAGGTTGAAAATATTTGACAAATGTCATGACTGCCTCTTGAAGGTGATGCTTCTTGGACTTCACAGTTTTTTAATTAATTCCTGTTTTGTGACAACAAAAGTAACCAACTGCAGCAATTTTCAGTTCATATAAATGTGCCAAATGTTTTGGAAGGTTTTCCCATGTTTTCTAAGCTCAAAATCTTTTTGAATGTCTTCAGAATTGATGCACTGAACAAAGCTTGCATGTCTTGGTTGGTCTAGTTTTCTATTTTGTTCAACATTTTGCTGCCCTTTCTTCATTGCTCTGTCGGTCTCCACAGCAACTTGTTCAAGCAGGTTTTTAAAATATCACAGATAAGGCTTCTGAGAGGCTGGAACATTCAGTACTGCAAGCTCCCCCAAGTAATTCTTGGTCCACTGTAGCTTACCTCCTCTGGAGTAGGAGCAAAAAGGCTCAGGATGTAAAATGAGTAAAATAGGCCCTTGTTTTTCTGCTAGTAACATACTTAAGCTCCTGACTGGAGAAAGTCGGCTGCATGCAGATATGGACACAAGTTTTATAATTTATCACTACAACGCTGATGAAAACCACATCCCACTTGATAAGACAACAAAACAACAGAACAAAAAGCAAAAATAAAGAGGTAAATTAAGAAAAAAAGGTTTTTGGCTGGTAAAGTTGTGTAAGGCTGGAATAAAAACACCTGGAAGGTGACTCGCAACAGGCCAGAAACATGATTGGGTGTAAAAAGAGCATCTCAGAGAAGCTGAGTTTGTAAGATGTAAAGATGAGGAGTTCACCACTCTGTGAAAGACTGCACGATCAATAAACATTTCTCAACGTAAAATAACAAAGAACTTTGGCTTTTCATTATCTACCATACATAATATCATTAAAATAGCACACAATGTCTCTCCAGTTGAAAACATTTGAAAAAAAGCAAAGTTATAACTAATTATATGTGCATTTCTGCTGGTGTGGGTTTCCTCCCTTTCAAAGATGCAGAAAAAACGCAAAGGTCTAACTTCGCCTCCTTCTGGGAATCTGAATTATGTATCCCTTAAACTCCTTTGAACCACCGGTGGTTCCAAAACATGCTTCGGCATATTCTTCATAACCATCGTATTTCATAAGCTACATTCAGAAGGTGGCCGTCATATTGAGACTGTGACTCTTCTTTCCAGTCAAATAGATTATGTAATTTTAAACCCTTATAATAAAAGAAGCTGAACTTACAATTTTGTTTTCTACTGAATGCCGACCCATTTTTCCACAAATCTGGACTATAAACTATAAACAGATGGTGTCTCTTCAGTGATCAGTGAAAACGATACAAAGAGCGTCTGAGATTTTCGGCTTTCAGCAGTAAATTGTAAGCATACAGCAATATCATGTGATCATAAAACATGTTCTGTTCATTTGAGAGGAGCTTTTACAAAAAATAAATAAAAATTTGCATTGCAGTTACTGAATAATTTGCCTTACGATTTGGCCGTGTAAATTCAGATAGAACAACCAAAATATACCCTGGAGAGTGAGAGATGAAAGAAAATGAAATCTGTGTTTAGAAGCATTTTACGCAGTTTTTAATCTCTATGCTGAAAACTTTATTGCACCAGTGCTGCCAGCTCAAGAATTTTACCTACAGCCCTTAATCTGTTTAGCTGGTTTATGTCGTCCTGTTTGGAACTTAATTGAAGTTTGGCTGTTTTAAAAACAGGGTTCACTGAGGTGGAGGAGATAACCGGAGGAGATAATTTTAGAACAGATTGGGCCCCAATACCTTTTTCTCTCTCACACTTTGTCATGTCTCTTTCTGTAGTTTTCCCATTCAGCCTGCATTTACCTGAACTCTTAATGAGGATTCTTTTTCTCCACTTGTCTGCACCGGTGCTGCTTAGCTCCCTTTCCCTACTGTTCTGCCGACGCACAGCTGCACTCACCCTTTTCATTAGTCTGATGTCTTTAGCATCGCTTTCTGTGCACCATTCGATTCGCCGAACTTTGTTGCCTTTTTCCATGAATCATTGATTTGTGAACAGTGTGCAGGCTGAGTCATGGAACAGCCGCTACAGCTTAACTACCCTACTGCCCTGCACATGCAGCGACTTAAACTTCTGTGGCCCGGCGTTTATTTCGTTAGCTTAACGTTTTAATTATGAGCTCAAAAAAAGGGGACTTTTTTTGGTCGATGTCACTTCTGCTCGCAAAGAGTGAATGTTTCTGTTTAATCACAGAAGCCTCTTCTAATCAGTTTGAGAATACCATTCAGCTTCAGGCATCTCATTTGTTTTAATGCAAACTCTATTCCCCTCCCTCCCATTTTTTTCCCCCCAAATCGGGGAAAAAAATAACCTTTGATCTCATATTAGCTGGATGTGCGTGCATAATTAGATAGGGATTCTTTATGACCGTCATTAGCGTGATGGGCGCAGGATTGTTATGGCTTTATTTTATGCCGTGATCTGTGGAGAGAGTTAGCGCTAATGCAAAAGAAATGAGACCATCCGTCAAGCCTAGACGAGCCCCCCATGGAGAGGGAAAGGCAGGATTTTTGCAAATAAAAAAGTAAATGAATATAATAAACAAACAAATAAAAAAAGATAATCAAGTAAATGGATGGGGCAGATGGATGAAGTGGAATGTGAGCAAATGAAAATTGAGTTTCAAAAAATTGGAGCTAGGGGGCTGCAAGCGACACACTCCCCCCAGTGATGGCTTTGAAAAAAGGTTTATGAAGCTGGGTGACGAAAAGTGAGTTTGTGTGTGTACTTTGTTTTACTGTCACTTTGGGGGCCTTTTTAATTGAAGCTTTTATTAGAAAAAGCCCAAAGCTCTAGTTTGGGTTAAGGTTAGGTGAGGTAGATGTAGCAGAGCAACATTTACACACAGTCATACAAAAGACCATAGAATGCCACACAAAGTCTGTGTGTATTAAGCTTTTTATGGGGACTTGATTTCCTCAGGATGATAACAGGCACTCTTTGTGATTATGATTTGGCTGTTCTTCGCGTGGATTAATGTTTATTTCCAAAAGAAAGTAGCTTTCTTTGGAAAGAGTGAAAGAGACATTTCTGCCAAATTGAAAATTTCAGCCATCACTCCGTCTGTTATAATCATGCTACAGTGGTGTCAGAGTGGTCTGTAGAGATTTTCCGGTTTAAAGACTTCGAAATGCACTTCTGACGATGTATCTTGAAGGTGGCAGAAACCACTGACCACTCTTTAGGGACATATGCTTGAGGTCAGGTTCTCTGAAATGATTTCATTCTTTTACTAGCTGGCTAATACGGAAAAAGGTTGGATAGCTAAATCACTCCTAGGAATCCACTACATCTGTGGATATGCTAGTAACTAGGATTTCTTTCATTGTAGTGGAGGATTCCCAGTGGTTGCATCATGTATCTGTGCAATGCATGCTGAGTGATAAGGTACAAAATTGTGATTTCTGTCAAACTGATGCAGCTGAGAGGTGCAATGCTGCATCACAGTGTATTACATACCAAATATCATATTAAATGCTAGTTTTTGGCTGGAATGTCTCTTTGAAAAGGCTTTTTAAGGTGTCCACAGGAGCTACTTACTCTAACATAGCAACAAGCTAATGTAGTTAATGTTCAAAATTGCCTCGAACTGCGTTGAGTTGTTTAGTAATCTGTAATAGACCTCCGTATGTGGTGTTATCTATGAAATTAAATGGAGATTTATCTCATAGGTAACACCGACAGCAGCCTCTTCAAGCCTAAATGTTGACTGTGTGTTTGTTCGTTCAGTGAAAACACTTCAGTTCTCCACTTCAGTAAGAGTGAATTCATAACTGTGCAACATGATTTTCAACTGCAGTGAACCTCCAACAGCTTAGAGTGTTCGTCGTTGGTTCCACAACACTGGATGACCTCCGAAATCGCACTGAAAGAGCCGTCATGCTCAATCGGGTCTGGGATGAATTTGACTGTGGCGTTGACGTCATCTGTACAGCTGGAAGAGGTTCATACTGAAAGTACCTAGTAAACTTTATGCACCTAAACCATTTACAGTTTACTGCATTGTTCTGTAATGATTTACAAGTGAAATAAATAGGTGAAAATGGATGAATCTTATTTAAGATAGAGAGGAAATACAAGTAAGAGAGAATACGAGAGCATGACGAAAAGCGGGTTCTACTTAAACCTGTGTAACTACATCAAATATCTGTATTGTATTTTACCCCATGTTAATTTGTGCCCGCTCTCCTCTTCACAAACAAAGCACAGTTATCTCTATTTGAGCTCCAATGTTCTTTCAGCTGTGCATTTCCGTTTGCCTTATGTTAGGTAAAAAATTGTGTAACTCACATAAAAACACTTGAATGAAGTCGATCAGCTGGCGTTGACAGGGCAGAAAAGCAGGATTAAACCTGGATCTGTAGTCTGATGGGCTAACAGCCGCTCTTAAAGCTGACGTTACAGACCCTTATAATGCCAGCACTGCTGCTCTGCAGAAACAAGTTTAGATGATAAGAACTAATGTCTGAGGAAGCAAAAGTCGTGTGACTAGTGTTGGACTGACGAGGCTGAAATTGAACCTGTTCTGTGGTGTTTGGGACTGTTGGATTTTGACAAAGCTAACAAGAGCTTAGCAGCTCAAACGTCCCACACACACCACAACAATTGGCTCCACAGCATTTGGTTCCAGTAAATTAATGCTAAGATGACACCCATTTGAAGAATATGTATGAGCGCAAAGTCAGTTGCCCAATGTGTTGGAGTGAACATGTGCTTTGTTGTGTTTTGTAGCTCATAGCTGTCGCTAAGCTGCTTTCATACTGTTTTTTTTCCTTTTGAGGTTTGTCCTGGCTCTGATTTCTCCTTATTTTCATTATTATCAGTGCCACTTATCGGCCATCTCCCACACCATCGTCAGTGACCCCTCTAAAATATAACTGACTGGAACTAGTTTATTTACCTGTAGAATAGAAATTTGACCGATTTATAATTTTAAAGTACCGTCATCATTTTTAAATACTGGTGTCATTTTTAAAATGGCAGTGTACCATATCATTATACCGCCTAACACTGCCCTTTGAACAGTTACATTTCAGTAAGTTTCTCTTTTTTCACATTACACCACTCTGAATAACTGTTTACATACTAGCTATCATTTTATAAGTTTAATCATGGAGATCAGTGGAAGGCCCCTTTAACCGATCAGTCATTTGTAACAAAATACTTTTTTAAAATAGCCCCCCAGCCCTGTTGGAGGGACAAAGAATGGACTAAAACAGACAGAGGAGCAGTAGAGTGGATGCATAGATGAAAATAAGAATTGCATGCAGTCTTTTGTAGAAGATGGGAGGCAGTTAGAAGAGATGCATAATAGAGAGCGAGAGAGAGTAGATGCAGAGAAATGAATAGATGGGAGGAGCGGTTTGGTGCCTTTTCTGTTTGTTTGATGTCCGTCTGACCAAAGGTGCATTCACAGAACACACACACACACACACACACACACGCACACACACACACATAAGCACACACGCATACACACGTACGCACAGAGGCCATTACCGCAGCACTGTGCTCAGGGACTGTGCTATTAAATTGGGAACAAAGCCCAACAAAGCTTATTCATTTCAACCACGACTCTCTCAGTGTGACGTAGTGAGGTAAAATGTGTATAATTACATGCACTCGTGATGCACAGAATACTGGATGAATTCAACGCTATACGTGATTTAGAGAGTTTCACAGGAATATCATTATCTTGAAAGCCATGAATGTTACTTGTGCTCGTAGTCTTAGTACGCTGTATGTCCGAAGGTAGCACTTAATGCCCCTAAAAGCTCCCTCACGGGAAGTTTTTACATGGTTACGAATACACTGCATAATACCTGAGACAATGAGTGTGTTTACATGCACTTAATAATCCGATAGCTGCAGAAAATCATATTTTCTCAGTAATTTGTTAAGTGTTTACGTGCACCTGTGTTATCAGATAACGGGAAAACTCCAGGTCCGCAGGAGTCAGGCAGTAACTGGATTTCTGTTTTGCTGCCTGCCAATAAACTCACAGAAGATGAAATGACATGAACATAATGCAAAATTCAAACTTCATGCTGCAGCATGGAGCCGTTTGTGGGAAAGTATGAATATACATCATCTAGAACCCATGTGTCAAACACAAGGCTTGTGGGCCAAGTCCGGCCGTCCTGTTCAGCCCACATAACGATTTTAATTTCTGTTATTATTGGCACGTTTCACCCTGAGATGTACCAACAATATGGGCCAACAAAAAGATGCCTGGTGCCTATGTAAATGGGCAGTTTTAAAATCAAACTACCTAAAACTATAGAATAGTTTTTTAATAAGTATTCAGTTCCTATTTTGCTGTTGCAGTTTTGGCATGGGTTGAAGAAACAATGTCCCATTTGGGTCCCGGGTCAAAATGTTAGGTAAAAATGAAATAAAAACACAGCTGCCCACAGATTTGCTGAGATTTATTAATATGGCCCTTGTAGTGGTTGAGTTTGACACCCCTGATCTAGAAGATGGAAAATATTCCAGTTCTTTGTTTCATCATGCATGTAATTGGTTTCAGGATCACCCCAAAAAATGTTTTGTTGCCATCTCGCGGGTGCTGTTTTAATGCTGCTTGCTATTTCCAGGACAGCTCAACCCTCTGTTTGTGCAGGAGCACAGACTAAAGCCCAGAAAGAGTTTTAATGAGGAGGTTGGATAGTGTCATTTTTATTGGTGTTTACAAATCAACGTTACAAAAAAAGTAAAAATGCTATCATTCTGTGGGATAGGACTTTTTTAGTTATAGAGGCTCTCGAAGAAGTGATTATTTGTATTTTATGTAGTGATGTTGGCTGCTGGCTGCGAATTTCGCTGCAAATGACAACAGGACTGACATAGTGCATTCACTCAAGATAGCAAGACAGATGGTTTGGGTAAACGGAATAACTGCTAAATCAAATGTTTTGATGCTTCCTGCTCTTTCCTGGAATGAAGACAGTGAGTTAATTGAGTAGCCACTTCCATCTCTGTCATTTATACCAATATTTGTCATCCCATGCAGATTAGTCATAAACAGTACACCCCTTCTGTGTAAAACTAATGCCATCTGAACAGTGCTTGAGAAAAAGGAAAGAAATCAGAGTAAGGGTGCACGTGTCCTGAAAAACCTGATTACTAAGCTAAAATCTAGCTCTCTTTATTCAGGTTTCTTTGAATCTGATAATAGCATAAATCTGATCTTATAAGTATGCTGGTTACCTCTTTTACCGTTTCTAAAAAAGTTAGGACGCCATGCAGCATGTAAATAATGTAATGTAAATGTAAATACAAATAATTTAAACCTTATATTTGACTTTAAATGGTACAAAGACGACATATCAAATGTTGAAACTGAGAGAGGTTTCATATATACATGCCAGCAACACATTTCAAAAAATTTGGGACAGGGCAACAAAAGACTTCTAAAATGGTATAATAAATGAACCGGGGAGAACATTTCTAAATAGTTAACTGGTAACAAGTCAACATTTGTTTTCAAAACAACAATCCAATTTCTCAATATCAACATCTGATACGGTGTCGTTTTACTATTTTCAATTAAATATAGGGTTTAAATGACTTGCACCCCATTTGTTTTTAGTTTTTATGTACATTTCGCTCAGCGTCCCAACTTTGTTGGAAACATGCTAATCACTTAAATAATGACATTACAGCAGAAATCTGAATCTAAATAATTTTGTTACTATTTACTGCTTTTTATTGTAAACACAATCAGTGTTTTTTGCTAGATTTGATCATTGAATTTTGAGTTTGGGCACGAAACATTTTTTTTGTTGTGATTTAGTATGTTTTTACAGACTTTTACAGTATTTCACCATAAACATTACATAAAAAAACGTAGATTCCTGTGGGTTCACAGGTGGTTTAAGATGGTAAATACAATGGCTAATTTTGTGTTGTAGCCATTGTGACCCCTGGTCCTCATCGCCACCACTGTAAAGAATTCAGAGGGTAAGTTCCTCTACAGTGTCTGTGTTTACATGCAAAGATTTTTGCCAGTCTGATTGAATACAATCAGATTACAGATTCAGACTGAGGTGTTTATGCTCACTCTGTTCAACAGTCTGATGAAAATCTTTGTTTACATGCCCACTGCAAGTAATCCAATGCAGAATGACGCACATGCGTGGAGCAGCGCTGAGAGTAAACGTTACCATGACAGCGAACATCACGTAAGGTCCAGTCGGCGTGAGATGAGTGTCCAGTTGTCGCGCTTGTGTTTTAATTGCTTTAAACTGACGTCAGTCTCAGAAAAATGTCCTTCACATGCACTTATAAAGGAAGACGTCGTGCTCTGAGACACAGAAGCTGGCCGTCCATCCCACCGGCGTCTTTTAAAGCTCAGAGTATAAACCTCGTCTCCTCTGCAGGCCAGTTTCTGCTCCACCATGTTAACAGTATAAACCTTTCGCCGTGACGCGTCGCGCATGCGCAGAAGGTTCTTACACCTTCCGATTGGAGTGTAATCGGATTCAGGCGTTTACATGACTAATATTCTTCTATTTAACGGATTATTTAGAGGTTTACCCGGCTCGTTCAATAGAAATTGTATTCCGATTGGCCTCAATCGGATTAGTCTATTCCGATTGAGCTGTTTACATGGACGTATTCTATTCTGATTGAGCTGTTAGTGGGATTATTAACGGATTATCAGGCTGCATGTAAACGTGGCTTTTGAATCATTTCACACCAAACCACTCAGAATGACTTTGTTTGCTTCTCAGTGATTGAACGGTATCACTGTAGAAATTTTGAAGAATCTCAGGAATTCCTCTTCACAGTTTGTCCATCAGATTGATAGAGAGACAGTGAACTGTGTTGTGATACTGTAATTACCTTTTTTTAAAACCCGTTTTGCATGTGGAGAGAATTGGTGTTGTGTTCAGAGCGTGTGGGCAGGGACGTCTGCGAAGGCCTGGAGTCGTTTGTGAGAATGATTAGACCTGCTGTCTTATGACTAATGTGGGATGGTTTTAATGCTCTATTGTGAAGTTGTCTTTGATGAGGCTTTTCTCGCTCTTATTTATTGGAGACGGCTTTGTCTGCTTTCTCTTTCCTTCAGCGCTAGCCTTTCACCCTAAAAAGGTTATTCCTCCCTCTCGCTCTTTCATGTAGACACAGCACTCCCTCCTTACCAGCTTCACCTCCCTTCATTTTCTTTTCTTTTCCATCTCTGCCATGCTGTTTCCCTTCGCTTCTGCGCCTTTCTCTTCCTCCTACTCTTTTGCTCTTTCGTTCTTGTTCTCTTTTTTCTCTCTCTCTCTCCCTCACTACCTCCTTTTGCGCTCTCTCTCTCCCCTCTTTCCTTTTCTCCTCCTCTCTCTCCTCTCGTTCTCTTTCTACCTTCTTTCTGTCTTTCCCTCTGTCTGTTATTCACTCTTACCCCCCTATATGTCTCTTTTTCTGTCTTGCTGTCTTTTTCTTTCTTTCTCGCTCTCTCTCACTGCTGAGGTGTCCACTTGATTCTCATGACTTGGACTCTGACTTGAGTCACAAATTTGATGTCCCAAGACTAAGCTCAAAATCAAGGAAGACTTGTGACTCGACTTTGACTCGAACACCGACGACTCAGACTCGGAAAGAGTCGAGACCCAACGTGGAAGAAACAGAGAAGCATCAAAATACAGACAGGACTCTACACAGTTATTGTGCTTTTGCTCGGCTTATCTTTTATGACGGAACACAAGAGAAGCGCTAGAATTCAAGTTTGCCTCCATAAGCTAGTAACAAGTGAAGCATCAATGTTTCCTCGCTCAGCACTTGAACACTTACTGGAGAAGCTTACTGGACAAACTGACCCTCTTCCTCATGGCAGCAACACATAAGCACAGCTCTCTCTATGTGACCGATTTTAACTTACCTGCTTCTGCAGGTAAAATAAGCGCAGCATTCACCACGAGGCTGAAGTTATCCGAAAGCTTTGTATTGGAATTTGTCGTTCCGCCTTGAATGGTTCAGCGATCAGGCGGCAGAACTTAACTGCTGCACCATTTAAGGTGGATCAGAAAATTCGAATAAGAAGAATAGTCAGCTTTAGCTTCGTACAGCCATCATAATTTCACTGAGCTGTCTGTAAACTTCGTCGTCTAGATTCAGTTCAAACCAGCAGTTGTTTTGAGTTGGCTGAGCTAGCTTCAGTGCTTAGTTTTTGTTTTAATCACGTGAATCCAATGTTCCCAAAACATTTCTTCAAATATAAAGTATTTTTTAAGTTCAGTAGTACTTTTAGAATTATTTTCATGTGTAGGCGAACTTCTCTTTGTGAATATCATTATATCTGTCAGGGTTTTCTGTGTGCCGTGTTTTTTATATTTTTGTTGGAAAGGTACAAGCAAATTATTTAAAAGATTAATATACAGTGTTACCACTATTCAGTGCTGAAATGGGCTTAAATTAGCTGAAGAATGCAGACTGACTTGCTTAGGACTTGGGACATGACTTGAGACGTACCTGTACTGACTCAGGACTTGAATCAAGACTGGAGCATCAAAACCTGAGACCCACTTGAGCTTAATGACTTGTTCTGTCTGTTTGTCTCTCTATTGCACCCCCCCCCACCCCCACCCCCCACCCCCCCCTCTCTGTTTCTGCGTCTCTATCTCTCTTCTTTTTATCTCTTCCCCTTTTTCCTTTTTTCTACCTTCTCTGCCTCACTACACTCTACTTTTCCCGTCTCCCTCTCCCTTTCTTTCTAAAGGTTAGCCCCTGAATGTGAAGTCCACCCACTTCATTTTAATGCCCCCTCTCCTCCCGGATGTGTCTTGTTCTGTGAGTCTGTGGTGTGAGAGGATGACTGAAAGGTTAACAGCAGCCTATTAGGAGGTAATAGACTCCACACCGACTCCTTATGTAAGATACACACGCACACACTGGGCTCTGGAGTGGAGAGATTGTCACTGTCTCTTATTTTTAGTGTATTTACCACTGTTGAGGACATTCGGCCAGCATGCCATATTGATTCAGAGGTTCGATGGACAAATTCAATATTCCTTAACTCTTCCTTTAGGCTCACTTCCAGAAACTGTGAATTGCTGAATTGCTGTACTCCAGTTCAGCTACCTGAGAAATCACACAAAAGAACTACATGAAAGGCCTTATTTGTTACCATTATTTGCAGCCTGTAGGGTAACAGACTGAATGTCTCACTAAATACCTCACGCCTTTCATAAGCTTTAGCTTATGGATGGCACATTTGCTGTAGATGAGAGTGATGAATATACGGCAGAAACACAATGTTGGGTTTTATTTCTTGGCTCGTTTTAATGTCTATGCCAGCTTTTTGGATGAACATAAATATGCTACTAATTTTCAATGTAGTAGGCTAATAATATTAACACTGCAAAAAACAAGTGGCAAGTGAAATGATCTTAAATCTAGTTGATATCTACAATCCCATTTCCAAAACGTTGGTACGCTGTGCAGAATGTTAATAAAAATGCAAAAGCAATGATATGCAAATCATGTAAACCATATTTTTAAAGGAAAATATTAGAGAGATAACATATGTTGAAACAGAAATTTTACTTTTTATATATATGCCCATTTTGAATTTGATGCCAACACGTTCCAAAAAGTTTGGACATGGGCGTGTTTAGTGCTGTGTTTCATCACGTCTTCTTTTAACAACACTCTAAGTGTTTGGGAACTGAGGAGACACTGCTGTAGTTTTGAAAGTGATATCTTCTCACATTCTTGATGATATAGTATTTCAGCTGCTCAACAGTTCAGGGTCTCCTTCATATTTTTCATTTCATAAATGAAATATTTTCAGTGGTGACAGGTCTGAACTGCAGACCTCCAGACTCTTTTTATATGGAGCAATGCTGTTATAATACATGCAGAATGTGGTTTTACATTGTCTTGCTGAAATAAGCAAGGCCTTCCCTGAAAAAGACTTCATCTAAATGGCAGCATATGTTGCTCTAAAACCTGTATATATCGTTCAGCATTAATGATGCCTTCACAAATGTGCATGTCACCCATGCCATGTACACTAATGCACCCTCATATGCTCACGGATGCTGGATTTTTAACTGTGCACTGACAACAAGCTGAGTGGTAGTTCGCTTGGAGGACACAGTGTCCAAGATTGCCAAAAGGAATTTCAGATGTTGATTCATCTGACACTTTTCCACTTCATCTCAGTTCACCTTAAATGAGCTCGGGCCCAGAGAAGGTGGCAGCATGTCTGATTTTAGTGCAGTGCCATCTGAGGGCCCAAAAGTCATGGCCAGCAAATTCTCTGAATTTTTTAATGATATTATGTACCGTAGAAGATGAAAAGCAGTTCTTTGCTGTTTTATGTTTAGAAACATTATTCTTGAATTGTTGCACTATTTGATTGGGGAGTCTTTCATGGAGTGGTGGAAAAAACCTACTTTGCTTTTAATGTAAGTCAGTGGAACCAGGAGTTACGACGATACAACTGCTATATATATATGTGTGTGTGTGTGTGTGTGTGTGTGTGTATATGTATATTAAAAGTCAAATCTGTCAAATTTAAAAATAATGTTTTGACCGTACCGCCTACTATTTATTTGTAATGAACTGCTTTTTTGAGTAATTATCCCAACACTGCTTAAGAATGATTTCTTCCTCACCTGCTTCTGTACTGTGCTTTAAAGTACTTACTTCTTTTGTAATTAATAGCACCTGTCACTGTCCCAGTACATAAGGTTCACTTCATGTGTCTGTTGGATGGGAAAAGGAGGAAACAGTGGTTTTACACCAATTAAGCAAGTTTATTCTGAAGATTTATGGCAGCAAGGCAGTCGTAACAGAGCTTGGCAGCGAAAGAGATGAGGTGCTGTGCCAGTCTATCAAGTTCGAGAGAGAGAAATGGGAGATAGAGAACATGTAGGAAGGCCAGATGCACTAAATGTGGAAATGAGAGAGAGAGAGAGCTGGAGCAGCAAAAGCATCAGTCATTCTTCCACTATGCCTCTACACATACTGGGGGTATAAGAGAGGAAGTGATTGCTGAGAAGAGCCGACAGTGAGGGAATATGAATTTATGATATCTGAGATGAAACATTGTGAAAAGCGACTGGATTTTGTGCTGCAGTCGAATAGCCAACCTTTATGTTTACTTGTTTTTTATGTATGAAAGTTTGTTGTTTATTATACGGCTACTCAGTTTATTGCTTGCTAATCCTTATTGAAATAATGACCTTTGCAGTACTTATATATCACACATGACTACAGCACATAGCAGAGGTGGACGAAGTACACAAATCATGTATTTCAGTTAAAGTAGAGAAACCCAAGGTAAAATATTCCTCCAGTAAAAGTAGTAGTTCCTCCCTTTAGACCTCCACTTGAGTAAAAGTACTAAAGTATTTGCCTTCAAATGTACTTAAGTATTGAAAGTAAAAGTACTAAAAGATTCATTATTATAATTTAATACCCTGTTATCATTTTTATAACCAGACTGGCTTCATGAACTCATTTCAGGTGAAAATCCTCCAGCGTCTCTCTTGGTAAACCAGTCTTTTAATAGAACGTCATTAATTAGTGACGCTGACGTCTATTAAAATGATCAGAAGCACAAAACACTGAAGGTAAACAGTTTCCATCAGGGAGAACCGAGTGGCTCTGAAATGAATTTTTTATGAACAAGTTTGAGTTTAAGATTTATTTACAACTTAGTTCCAAGTTTAAATTGAATAAAAACTGGCTTTAATCTCAGGATCACAGATGAGCTCCTTTACTATGTTGATCTGTAGGCGTCTGTTCATAAACATCAACCAGCCCAAACTCATTTACTATAAAATGAAATGGTGTTTGTAGAAATTCAGAAAAAAGCCGCGTCAGTCTCGACTGCATATGTGGACATATTTCTATATTGTGCTCTTTGTACCCACAAAATCGAGAGCAATATGTTATAATTGTTCACAAATTCTTTGATGTGTGATTTGTCAATCAGTGTTTGCATTAATCTCATTCTGCTTTACATGCTGCAGTGACTTAAGTATAGTGTGGATTTGCTTGCCCTGGGTCAGTATGTCCAACAGGTTAAAACAAGCTCAAAATAAAGTGACCGCTGTGCCCTGATTGGTGTTCTTGCTTTGCGCTTCGTTTGTTTTGACGTTGCACTTTTATACACACATAAACCAAAAGGAACGACAGATTTCTCAAAATGTCCGTCCGTCTGTCCATCCATCCATCCATCCATCCATCGATCCATTTTCTAAGCCGCTTCTCCGTCAGGGTTGTGGGGGGGTGCTGGAGCCTATCCCAGCGGTCATCGGGCAGAAGGCAGGATACACCCTGGACAGGTCGCCAGTCCATCGCAGGGCAGACAGACACAGTCACTCACACCCAGGGGCAATTTAACATGTCCAGTTGGCCTGACCGCATGTCTTTGGACTGTGGGAGGAAACCGGAGAACCCGGAGGATTCTCAAAATGTAGTGGAATAAAAAGTCAGATATTTGACTTGGAAATGTAGTGGAATGAAAGTAAAAAGTCACCCAAAATGGAAAAACTTCAACAAAGTACAGATATACAAAACGTACTTATAGTAACAAGTTACATTTACTTAATTACTGTCCAACACTGGCCTCTAGCAAATCTTTCATTTTCATTTGTACTGTGAGCATCCTGACCAAATCTGAGATTTGCTTTCATAAATCAAGTGAATAACTTTGGATGAAATAAAGCGATACTTCCAAGGACTAGCTTTACTCTCATCATCAGTTCACAAATGTATTCATCAGATCTCAAAGCACAGTGTGCAAAAGTCAGAAAACATCCTTTATTTAATTTCCAGGCCATTATGTACAAGTTCTTCACTTTTCAGAAGATATTTCTGAGGAAACTGACCATCGGATAATTCACTTGCATAATGAAGTCAAATGGGGGAAAAAATAGAGAGAAGTGTTTCCGAAAGATGAACTGTTTGAAAAGCTTTTATCTTTGAGAGAGAAGAGAAAATCAAGCTCCACTCTTGCTTTAGATCTGAAAAAAATCCACAGTCCATCTTTCCACAGTGAGAGGAAAACTCAACATCATGGCTTTGTTCACACAGCAGGTAAAAATGGCCTAAATCTGATCTTTTTTTTCCCATATGTGACACAGATGTGTGTCAGTATGGACAGCAAAAAATCTGACACTTTCAATTCCGATACGAGACGCTTTCATATGTGGTAATAAAATCCAAAACGTATCCGATCTGCAACAATGTGACTCAGTCTGAACAGCCAGATCGGAATTCATGCTACTTTGTCAGGCCTCCTCCACATTCGTCATAGTTTCTCGACCTTCTAAACATTTGGTGTAATGGATAAAGTTGTAATGGATGAGACACATGAATCATTAGTTCTTTCGCACATGCGTGTCAGTTTAGGAGCTGATCTGTTCAGACTGATGTCGTATACAGACCACATTTAAAACATAACATGAACAGCCATACAAAAAAATCAAATTTGCTGAAAAAATCAGATTTGGAAAGGATGCGTAGCTGTCAGGAAGCCCTCACTGAGGACAAAAATAGCAAAAATTGAACAATGGCAAATCAAACAGTCAAGCTGCTGGTGTTCTTAGAATAATGGACTGGCCACCTCGAAGTTCAGAGCTTAGCATCATTGGACGTGTTTGATATTTGTATTGTGAGAAGCAGAAAATGCAGCCAACTTCTAAGGCTGAACTTTGGTGGTATGGAAAAAAAAATCCCTGATTTCTTTGTAGATTTTTATATATACATATATAAATTAAGAAAATGAAGGGTGGTCTCTGACTTTTGCTCCCATTGCAGGCCATTTGTTGTGGTTGGGGACTTGGAGAGCTGCCTTGCAGAACGTTTATTTTTGGCCTGTGTCAGAATTGTCAGAATGCTGTGTAATTGTCTGTTGTGACTGATGATGCATATTTAGTGGCACTGCGTTCTCACAGTGGCCCATAGTAGCAGCTCAGACAGATGGCTTTTTAACCATGCCTTCTATTGCTCTGATACCATTCCAAGCTGAAATAGAGTTTTGTTTCATTTCTAATGTTGATATTCCTTACTCTTCTGTTTTTTCAAATATAGTTAACTAATTTACTAAAAGCTAATGCACAGCCAGTGCTAGTCAGCAGTGTGGAATAGTCCATGAAAACAAATGCATTGATTCCACCATCTGATAGCAGGTATCAATATCAGGCCAATATCAGCAGGGCTTGCTGGACTGGGAATTGGAGGGGAAAAAATTATGAATGTGGTCCAATTCTGTAACTAATCTATCCTGAAACAGAACTCACTCTTACTGTCTAATGTCTTAGCTGCGTAGTTCTTTCTGAGGGGATGTTTTTGAGTAGTTTAAACAAGAAAGACTACTTTAAAATCCTTGTTGTAAGAGATCTATTAGCTCTAAAATAGAGCTGAGTCATTTTTAAAGGTAGGACTATAATGAACCGAAGAGTGCAGCTGAACATCACAGACGTCTGGCGGACTTTCACAAAACGGAGAAGAGAATCGGATTTTCTTTATTTCTCCATGTATGTGACATACGAGGAGTTTGTTTTAGTGAGTATGCACATGTATGATGTGTAACCTGCTGAACAGAACATAGAGAAGCACACAGACAAATACAATCAAGAGAGAAATAAAATAAAAATACAATAAATGGAACAGAATAATAATGAAAGGTCAATGTGAGAGGAGCTTAGGAGATGTGTGAATGTCTGCACATTTGCACATATGAATATCTTTACATACTGGATGGTCCGTCTTAATAGACCTGTAACATAATAACTATCATATCGCTGTTTTCAGAAGAAAACCTCATATCTCCATTTTTGTCGTTTTTTTAGTTTGACATAATTTGACAATACCCGTTACACTTTACACTGTTTATAAATTTCACGGTAATTGGGCTAAAAGAAACAGCCCAAAATAATTTGGAAAAAGTTCTGGTTCCATTGACTTGCATTAAAAGTAAAGTGGGTTTTTTTCCTTCTCCTGTGAAATTGCCATTTTGGCAATACAAGGTTTTCCTCAGACATCGATAGACAAAATATTATAGAGTGATATGAAATTTTGGTTTAATAAACACTGTTTTACAAAGGAATTGTACTATAGGACATTTAAGGGATGTTTGTTAGGTTTAGTTTAAGTTTAAAGTGAGACTTAATGAGTTCTACAGCTCTGGGGAGAAAGCTGTTAGCGTGTCTGGTTGTACTCGTCTTGAAGGCCTGAATCTTCAATCAGAGGGAAGTGGTTGGAAGAGATAATGTCCAGGATGAGAGGGGTCAGCTGTAATTTTGCCAGCATGCTTCATCACCCTGCACTATATTCAGTGATCCTCACTGGTGTCCTGATTATGCGCCTGACTGTGGCTTGTTCTCTTGAGGTGGAGGAACCAAACCTGATGGATATGGATGATGTGAGGATAATGTGAGGTGAACAGCTCCATGCCCTCTTCTCAGGCACTTGTAAAACGTTATTTAAAGTTTGATGCCAGCTGTCATGAGTTTAGCGATGACGTCCGAGTCCAGTACACGTCCAAGTGGTCACAGCCAGCGGTCAGACAATTTAGCCGTTATTCAAGAGGTCATGAGGTTGAACTGATAGTGACTGCCATTGTGCTTTTGAGCAGAGCACTTACCCCAGGTTGCTCCAGAGGGATTGTCTCTGTACTTGGCAAAACCCCCAAATTTCACGCCGTAATTGAGTGAATTGAATGTGGCAAGGCTTCGCACACTATGCCCAAAGGAGAAAAGCCTGAGTTTGAGCATAGATATGTTTAATTCAGAAGAGCCGTTTTAATGAACACTTAGAGGGCAGTTTTTGCATTAATTGGAAATTCAATTTGAAGTGAAAAAGTTTGTACTAGTAAAACTTTTTGAAATGTAAAATTGAAGTCTAACATGATTCAGCTTGTATGAGTAGAAAGTATATTGCGATGTTAGAATGAAGTTTTCTGTAGTAGGAACTGAAGGATGTCTTCACAGGCAAAAAAAGAAAATCTGAAAATCAATTGAATCTGTACTAGAGGTGGATGGATCGATCGGCTGTGTCTGGGTATCAGAGCCATTTCTCTCAATTCTTCTTTTAACTTAGCTGATCCTGACAGCTGATCAGTGACGTAAAAACTGAGTCACATGTTGCCGAGGCGCCAGAATGCTAGTGCCGCATCATTTAAGGTGGTTCAAGGGCTCTTTATTAAAGACAATGGTTCTATATAGAACCATGAACACTCAAAGAACCCGAATCTATCGTTAGAGGGTTCTTTACATTGTTAAATGGTTCTTCAGATGGATGGATCTAGATGATTAATGGATGTACATTGAGCAGAAGCACAATTTAGCCACTAATTTTTACTGCCATACAGTTCATGAATTCAATTGTTTTATCCCCCCACAAAAATACAAGAAGATACTTTTTGAAGTTTTATGATTAATCATGAATAATCGCAACATTTTAGAATGATTTTTTTTTATTTATTTTTTTAATTATTATTATTGATTGACACCACACATTTTTTCATGTTGACATCTTAATGACTTGGATAGTCCTTGGCATAAGAGGTGTAAAGCTAACTGGTCTTAAATCGTGGTTCACTATATGAAACTATCCGTCGGTATTAATGACGGTATTTTATAAGGAGTGTAATTTAATCAGTTGAATTCTTTAACTCTCACTCTTGGTGAAAGCATAACTTTGGCAAGTAAAAGCTGACAGAATGAGCTGTTTTTGTCTACTTTTTCTTCCTTCGCGAGTACCTTCCCTTTCCTCTTTCTGACCAGCCGTCCAGGTTTCCAAATCTAATATTAAATCCCCTTTGCCAGGCTTTATTCCCCGTTGCTTAGAAACGGTTTCTGAATCAACCTCTGAGATCCTCATGAGATCAAGTGTTATAAATAGTTACTTTTGGTGTTCATAGCACTCTGATTTGCTTCTTTTCAGCTTCTTGATGTTTTTCATTGGTTTCTACAGTAGTGCTGTAGTTTATCTCTGAGGGCAAAAAAAAACATATATACAGAACAAAAAACGTGTCATGTTTTCGTGTCCCTGGACAAATTGTGATGTAAATCTGAACCTTCACTTAACCTGTATTAGAATAGATTGAGCTGGAAAGGCCTCTGCATCAACGTAACCTAGAGCTGGCAGCAGCCTGTCCCCTGCTTTCTGCCTGGTCAAGTCAAGTCAAGAGGCTTTTATTGTCGTTCCATCTATGTACAAGTACACAGTGGAGTGAAATTACGTTCCTCCATGAACGACACGGTGCAACAAGGAACGAAAGGTGCAAAGTGCGAACGTGCAGACAAAAAAATAAGCTAGAAACAATAAATATGATAAAGTAAACAAACATTAGACACAGTAAACAGACAGGACAGTGCAGCACCAACACAGCACACATTTCTGGACATGAGGTCGTGGAATAAGGTGCGGAGATATTAACATGCTGTGATCTGTGAGCCACGCAGTCAGATAACATGCATAAACACAGCAGTTACTGAGGTAGAACAACTAGAATAAACAGTGTAAACACAGTGTTAGCAGCAATGTTCCAGGAGCATCAAAAGAGGAGGGGGGTAAAAACCTGATTGCTTGAGGAACAAAGCTGTTGCAGAGTCTGGCAGTGATGGCACTGATACTCCGGTACTTTCTGCCAGACAGCAGCAGTGACAAAAAGTTCATGTGAGGGATGGACGGAGGGGAGAGACACCCCAATGGTCTCAGCTGTCCTATATAAACCTGTTATATAAAGCTGTTATATAAACCCTTAATGTAAGAGGCTTGAAGCAAAATTTGAATCATTTTAAAAAGTGGGCATGTGTGAAGACTTTTACAGTGAAAATAATAGACCGAGATATTCATGAGTTTTCTTAAAGGATGCTCAAACAGTTTAGACACAAACTTGTCCACTGTCCTGTGTCAATATGTTTTCATTATTGGTCTATTATTAATATTAGTACCATTCACGTGCCTAATGTTCCCTACTATCAATATAAAGATGTATTAATTTATGCAATTATTTTGGTGTCCTGTTAAATGAGGAAGAAAATGGAAAAAGTAATTTAAAAGTGAATTCAAGGTTCATTTAAACACAAAGTGCATTAGTTTATTTTAATTATAATCCTAATATATTTCAGTTCTAAATGACCTTGATAAATGACAGTCGGTGTTATCTGGACAAAATAATAATTTGAATTTCTATCTCATTATATGTTGTTTTGCAAATTTTGAAAGAAATGTGCCAGAACAGTGAAATAGAGAAAAATGTAATGGGCCGTTGGAAACGAGTGTTCAGCCTGTTTCTGATAGAGATAGACGGAACTTTAATGATCCTGAAGGGAAATTGCAGTGTTACAAGACGTATACCTGCACATGAACTTACATATATTAGGTGGAAATAAAAAATCAAACATGAGTTAAAGTATGAGAGAGTAAAAATAGAAGTAGGTCTATTTATAAATTGGTTGTATTTACACGAGAGCAGGTGTTACACTAAGTAGTATGAGGTAGTTTACAGCACAGTGAGTAAAATCATAACTAGGAATATCAGCAGGATCTACAGTCTAAGGTTTACGATGAGAGTGAGTACAGTAGCAGTTAGGACATATTACACAGTGTGTGTTTAAAAAGAAAGGTGATATAGTGATGTGGTTCAGTTCAGGCAACAGGAGGTCAGGACCATTCAGACAAGGAAAAATTCCCCTGGGACAGGGCAGAACCTCAGTTGGGTCTTAAAGGGGGTGTAAACTGATTTTCTCAACCTCTTCAATAGCCAGGACCTGCTGGCGTGCCTTGACTTTGATTAAAGGTTTCTATAACTTCAGAAGTACTCAGACAGTTTGAATTGTATATGTACATGGACGTGTACAGTATTGTGCAGCCTTTTATTTATACAGTTTCCAGTCAAAATGACCATGAAGTATATGATATTAACAAAAGTAGGAAACCTGTTTAACAAAATATTACACAGAAGCCTCAACTAAAAATATGATATTGTTTCTTTCAGTATTGTTGTGTGCAATTTTTAACTTTAGCTTCCATTCTTCTCCGGAGACTCACTTCCAGTTTTATAAAGAAATCTACAGGGATACTTTTCCAGATCTAAGCCTGAACCCTTGAGAAGTTGGTTGTATTTTCTGCTTTTGCAAATATTTTTTGTCTATTTTCTCAGTGAGGTTCTTCTTGATCAGCTACACATTGGTCTTCTCACAGTGAAAGGATGGGCAGAAACACCTCTCTCTGAAAGATGAAAGCTTTAAGTACTGTTTATCTGATGGGGACAGTGTTGGTGGTCTACCAGCACCCGTATGCACAGAGTACAGTATCTCAGAGGATCTTTATGATCTGTTCCACTCAGTAAAGTTAACGTAAATAACAGAGGAATCTGCACTCCTACTCTGAGAAGCTTTGTGAATGTTGGCCCAGGTCTTGTTAGGAGGTTGTTAGGAGACCTAGTTTCTATTTTTATTAATTAGATATAAGATCATTCATTTGTTTAAGGAATGGAAGAAGTCAAAAGGATGGAAGAAGTGGGGGGAAAAGGTTTCCAAAACTGGAGTTAAAAATTATTAAAAGATATTAAAAGTAAATAGACAAAAATGATTATTGGCAATCAAATAAAAAAGTTGCTGGTGCTCTCAGAACAATGGACTGACCACCCCAGACCTCAGTGTCACTGAATGTGTTTGGGAATATTTTGGTTTGTGAGAAGCAGAAAATCCAACCAACTTCTAAGAATGAACTTTGGAGGTAATATGTAAATAATATCTCTGCAGATTCCTTGCAGAAAATCTGAAAGTGAGTGTCCTGAAAAGAATATAAGCTGTAATTAAGGTAAAGAGTGGACGCTGAAAATGAAAAGCTTAACGGCCTTTTTGCCCAGTGCTGTACAATCTTTAAAAAGATGATATTTTTGAGGGTTCTTTCGTAAAGACAATGGTATGAAAAAGGGTGTTTTGCATCATGAAAAGGTTCTTCAAACTGTTGGAAAATGTGTACATAGTTTTTAATAAAGGGTTCTATATAGCAAGAAAAGTGGTTCTTCTGTTGTTACAAGCTTCACATCATCACAATAGAAGAAACCTGTTTAGTGTTGGAAAAAGGGTTTATAAAGAACTATTCACGACACATTCTCCGTCATTACAATGCAAAGAATGTAAAGGGTTCCTTGAGTGGTCATGGTTCTATGCAGAAGCATTTACTTTATTAAAGAACCTTTGGAGAATCGTCTTTTTAAGGATATCTTTAGTATTAAGTTGATAATTGCATGCGAAAGCCCTGTAATCACACAGGTGAAGGTCTAAAACGTCCTCAAAGTTCTACACTATTAGCTTATTGAAGCTGATATTTAGCTCCATTATAAGGCTTTAGTAGCAAGTTGTTCCTGACAGCTTTTAATGAAAGTAATGTGCTCTGGTGAATACTCATTTACACTTCTGTATCTGTACTCACATTCTTCTCGTAGATACCAAGGGAAGCTTTCAGCCCACGAGTTCCCAGCTGTATAGTGTGACAGATTTGCTGTGCTTCTTGAAGAATGTCCTGCTAGAGGTTCAGAATGTGTCTAACTGCATTCCAAGGATGACTTAAAGCTGCCCTGAAGTCTAAAAGCAGATAAATTCCTTATAAAAGTGTCTCCAGAAGGTAAAGAGGACGCCCACTCTGCTGCAAATGTTCAGATTTCTGATTAGCTTGAAGAATACAAGTCATTTGTTGTAGTCAGAGGGCAGAAACACCACAGAATAAAGCCCTCGGTCTTAAAATATCGAACATGGTGTTCAAAACAAGGCGAGATAAAGGGCTTTTTACTCCTAAACCAAGATCATATGTGAGACTTGAGGGAAATGTTGCTAAAACAGTTCAGCGAATTAGGCACGCCACCGAACGATTTATGTTTGTGGTTGGGTGTATGATGTGTATAAAAAAAATAATAAAAATAGAGAAACCTGAGACTGATGTGAGAAAGTGGTAATATCTGTGCTCTGTGGGTGTCTGCTTTCTCAAACCTTATAAAAGTTTGATTTTACAAAAAGTGTTTCAGCATCATTTTAGGATATAGACTATATTGCTAAAATTGTTCACTCACCCATCCAAATCATTGAATTCAGGTGTTCCACTCACTTCCATGGCCACAGGTGTATAAAGCCAAGCCCCTAGGCCTGCAGACTGCTTCTACAGACATTAGTGAAAGAATGGGTCGCTCTCAGGAGCTCAGTGAATTCCAGCGTGGTACCGTGATCGGATGCCACCTGTGCAACAAGTCCAGTTGTGAAATTTCCTCACTACTAAATATTCCACAGTCAACTGTCAGTGGGATTATAACAAAGTGGAAGCGAATGGGAATGACAGCAACTCAGCCACGAAGTGGTCAGCCACGTAAAATGACAGAGCGGGGTCAGCGCATGCTGAGGGGCATAGAGCGCAGAGGTCATCAACTTTCTGCAGAGTAAATCACTACAGACCTCCAAACTTCATGTGGCCTTCAGATTAGCTCAAGAACAGCGTAGAGAGCTTCATGAAATGGGTTTCCATCGCCGAGCAGCTGCATCCAAGCCTTACATCACCAAGCGCAATGCAAAGTGTTGAATGCAGTGGAGTAAAGCGCCACGACTGGACTCTAGAGCAGTGGAGACGTGTTCTCTGGAGTGACCAATCACACTTCTCCATCTGCCAATCTGATGGACAAGTCTGGGTTTGGCGGTTGCCAGGAGAACGGTACTTATCTGACTGCATTGTGCCAAGTGTAAAGTTTGGTGGAGGGGGGATCATGGTGTGGGGTTGTTTTTCAGGAGTTGGGCTCGGCCCCTTAGTTCCAGTGAAAGGAACTCTTAAAGATTCAGCACCAAGAGGTTTTGAACAATTTCATCCCAACTTTGTGGGAACAGTTTGGGGACGGCCCCTTCCTGTTCCAACATGACTGCACACCAGTGCACAAAGCAGGTCCATAAAGACATGGATAGGTTAGTTTGGTGTGGAAGAACTTGACTGGCCTGCACAGAGTCCTGACCTCAACCCGATAAAACACCTTTGGGATGAATTAGAGTGGAGACTGTGAGTCAGGCCTTCTCATCCAACATCAGTGTCTGACCTCACAAATGCTCTTCTGGAAGAACGGTCAAAAATTCCCATAAACACACTCCTACCCTTTGTGGAAAGCCTTCCCAGAAGAGTTGAAGCTGTTAGAGCTGCAAAGGGTGGGCCATTAAGAATGGGATGTCACTCAAGTTCATATGCGTGTGAAGGCAGACGAGCGAATACTTTTGGCAGTATAGTGTATTTAAACAGGCAGGGAAATAAAAAATGATGCTAAATGTACACGTCTGAAGAGTAAACAGCAAGAAATTCTCATTTGGATCACAGTCTTGGTTGAACGTAATCCTTTCAGTAAATCACAGCTCTCCTATCCAGCATTTCATCTGATCAAGAACAGAAGGAAATCTGTTAAAGTAGAAAAGCTCATTTGAAAGCATGACAGTCTCCCAGCCTTCTGTTGTTGCATAATATCTGACTGTAATCAGTAAATATAATAGAGTAAATGGGCGCAGGATATGGGAATGTATTGAATTTCTAAATGCTGATTTCTTTTTTGATCTCTCTCTCTCTGTCTCTCTTTTCCCCTCCTCTTTATCTCCATATTAACAGCGTGTTTTTGATGTTGCAATTCAAAAGCTTCAAAAGTACCTTTCACACTTTCTCTTCTACCCCCTTACCTGAACTAACCTCTTATTTTCCAGGGTATATTTTGGTTTGTAGGTCTGAATTTACATGTCCAAATCGTAAGGCAAATTATTTAGTAACTGCTTGAAATAAATATACATTTTTAAAGTTATTTATTTATTTATTTATTTTTGTAAAAGCTCCCCTCAAATTAACAGAACATGTGTTTTATGATCACACATATTGCTGTATGCTTACAATTTACTGCTGAAAGCCAAAAAGACGCTCTTTGTGTTATTTTATATATAAATCATTTTTACAGAGCAGATCACTGAAGAGACGCAGTCTGTTTATAGCTTATAGCCCAGATTTGTGGAGAAATGGGTCGACTTTCAGTAGAAAAAACTTGAGTTCAGCTTCTTTTATTATAAGCGTTTAAAATGACATCATCTATTTGACTGGAAAGAAGAGTTACAGCTGTCATAGGACGCCCAGCTTCTGAATGGAGCTTATGAAATATGAAACCACTGGTGGTCTCAAGGAGTTGAAAAGGTTAAGCACTGTTCACACAGCATTAGTCTTATATGAGGAGGTGGGCTGATGCCGGTTTACTGCGAACCGTCTGTAATGTTTATGCATAATTTGCCCAAGAAAAAAATCTTGGCATAAATGACAGAGATTGGAGTGGATTTACTTACAGCCTTTACAACTGTGTCAAAACGTTTAATTGAGCCATTATTCCTTAACCATCTGTCGTGCTGTCTTGAGTGAATGCACTGGCTAATTAGCGTTATCATTAGCTTGGGAATTTACAGACAACAGTCAACATCACTGCATAAGTTCAACCTTTTTTGATTTTTTTTTTCCAGGTTTTGATGTTCAGAGATGTACACTTGAGGACATATTGGCCTGACTTTAGCCACTGAGAACGCGTAAACACTTCTTTGAGTGCCACGACTCCTTTCCCACATTTTTACCAGCATGTCCATTCCCAAGGGGATCAGATAACCTGAGGTTATTTCTACAGCTCGTTTTATAGAAAAGTTAAAGAGGTCTGAATCTTTATTGACGTGAGATTGCACAGTCCATAAAAGTGACTGTCATTGTAGATTTGGACAAGACTGAAATCACTGAGAAACGGCCGTAAAAATGACTTTGACCTACATTCTCTCTTGTCTGTGCTGTGCCCCAGCCAACCCAACCTCACTTCAAAATGGGGTGTATATTTTCTAAATTTCTATAAGTTTAGTAGTTATTCAGAGTACTTTGATGCTAAATGGTTCAGTGGTGGTGAAAGGAACCAGTTATGTTGATGTCTGCAGTGCTTACTATACAACCCACCAGTGAATCTACACGTGTCTGAGTTTTAATATATGATGTAGATGATGGTAGAATAGTTTTAAATCAGAATTTTCTTTTTGTCTTTCTCTTTTAAAAAAATTATGCTTCAGAATAAAACCTTATTGGTACAGACGTCGGGCAGCGTATTCTTAACCATTTAATTAATTTTATGTTAGGGAGCTTTCTTTGTCTGGTTCTTACCAACCAATGTGAAAAATTGGGAACAATGAATGTGTCTTTTACGTTGTTTTATGAAGTCTCCTGTTTTGGGGGTGAAAAAAGCTTTTTTTATGCTCTAAAGAGAGCACTAAAGTCCCCCAATCACAAAATGTTGCTGTTTTCATCATCCTGAAGATGATTGGTCCCCACAAAGAGCTAAATACACACAATCATCTCTTACACAAACACACAGACATCTTTTACAGGTGTGTAGTCAAGTTACTTTGAAAGTCTGCATTATTCAAATTTCATTTCCCAGTGTGGGAAGAAATGAAGGAACCACTTTATTATATCCAAGTTAAAAGCAATGTTGTAAATTTATGCAGCTGCATCTTTTTAAAGCATGCAAGGCAAATGTAAAACCCCTACTGGAAGTGTCCTGGTTTAGTCCATCACTCGTTAGGCAGCATCGGGTATTATTCATATAAATCCTACTATACAATAGGTAAAAACTTGAACAAACTACCTAGTATGAAAAAAAAAAATCCTATCAAAGTATTTTAATATGTTTCAGAGTACAACACAGAATAAACTGGAGGGATGACAGGCCTGTCATTGAAATCCATAGGAAAACACACATTGTACTAGTAGGAATCAGTTTGTTGTAGATTCATTGTCACAGTAACAGATATACCAGAAATATATTCTCACTTCTCAGAGATAATAGTCATGGCTGATGGTGAAATAAGTAATAACACTAACATAAAAAATCTCCCATTTTGGTGCAGTTAGCAGTCAGTTAGAAATCTAGTAGTCAATCTAACTTGGACCATAAAACGGTAAAATCACATAGTAAACACAATTTTGTTCTCGCAAGGACAAAGTCTGCACAAATAACTGGCACTTATTGTTAATGGCACTGGTGCATGCTGCAGTGCTTAGCCAAACAGCTAACATAGCAGTTAGAAAGCTCATCTTCCAGATAATTATCTATTATCTACAGTCTTATGACTGACTGCATATCATTCTTCAAATAAAATGTCATTAAAATTCATCATGCTTATGTGTTTATCAGTAGGGAAGAAATATTTAAAACAGAGGTCACCAACCCAGTTCCTGCAGAATTCAGCTTCAGCCCAGAACTAACACACCGGATCCATCTAAATAAGTGGACTGAACTGGATCCAGGGTCTCCAGGAGCAGAGTTGGTGACCACTAGTTTAAAGGATTGTGTTTAGCCTGCTAAGTTTGGCATTTCATCCATTTTGGGTTTTCAGTGCTGGTTATTTCTAACCCTGCTCAGAAGTTAACCTGGCTAAGAATGTGAATTTGTGTTAAACTCTATGCAAATGTAATTAATTTATTATTTATTTATTTAAAAAATCACCTCAGCAATGTGAAATTCTAGTGACAGAATTTTACCGACAAGCCGTTTATGTGGCTGGGCCTTAAGGCATGGCACTACACACAATGATGACATGCTCTTGTTGATCTTTCTCTACTTTACTCGGATCATGTGAAAGCTGAAGTCGGGATTATGCCTGGACTGAGCAGCAATAAAGTGACTGTCTGCAAGAGAACTAAGCTTCATAACTGACTTCAAGCCTGGTAGTGGTTGGAGTCTTTGGGTTGTGGGTCATGTGGCCAGTGTGTGGGAAAACTCCTGCAGATAACTGATTTACTGGGCTTAACGAGACGTAAAGCAAAGCAATTCATTCTTCAGCGGAACATCTGTGAATGGATGC
The DNA here is from genome assembly GCF_015220715.1 of Pygocentrus nattereri. Classification (NCBI taxonomy): domain Eukaryota; kingdom Metazoa; phylum Chordata; class Actinopteri; order Characiformes; family Serrasalmidae; genus Pygocentrus; species Pygocentrus nattereri. Next base: position 8,056,952 of record NC_051239.1, read on the forward strand.
ACTGTTCATTGATTTTGCTTCAGATCAATGCCAGTCTCTTCAGAAGAGGCTTCAAAGAAATGGTACAGCCAAAAACTTTGACAACATTGAGGCCTCAAGATGGCTGTTACTTTTGTTTTCGTCCAATTTTATAGATAAAGGTGTGTAATATAATATAGGTGTGTAATAGTGTTAGAAACCACAAAAGCCAGTGTGTTTGAGATTACTGAAGAGTTTGACGTGATTTGAAGCAACAGTGTTGATGGTTTAGAAACCATGCTAATTTGTAAGCAGGTATGAAGGTGTAGAGGAGAAAAATGAAAAGGGGAAGCTTATGTTCAGCATGGCTTCTGTTCATGGGGAAGGTCCCACCCTTCAATAAAAGCTCTGCTGGTAAAGTGGAAAAAGCCCTCCCTCATCGTGGAGAGATGATATTTGTATAAGTGGAAATAATTTCCTGGGTTCGTTATCAAGCTGGCTGCCTAGTGGACCGTTTTTTTTTAAGTAACCTTTGGACAACAAAGTTATCGCTGTTGTGGGAAGAAAACCAAAGAAAACCATGTCTCCAAAATAGTAATTTTACAGAAGAAGGACAAAACCTTATTTACTTTTAATGTACGTCAAAGGAACCAGATGTTTTTCTAAGTCATTTTGGGTTGTTTCATCTGGTGCATTCATCATAAATTTTACAGACAATGTAAAGGACAGGAGGCGTTTTCAAATGACGCCACAAACTGAAAAACAACAAAAAATGGATATACAAGGTTTTGACCTGACAGCAGCGATATTGTACTTATTCAACTACTAATTAAGTAAATGTCACATTTGTCTGAACCATCATTTTAAATCTTATATGTATTTAGTTGCCGTTCTCAGCTGATAATGGTGCTGCGGTTGAAGCCCCCACTTTAGCCTTGCTGAATTAGCTATTTGACATCTTTGCTGAGATGTAAGGCATGAGTCAGCCATGTGCTTCGAAAAAACCTTCATCCTTTCCAAAAGGGGAACTGGGGAACAGGCCTAACATACAGCATGCTTTCATGTTTTTGGATGCGTTTATAATTCAGGGTTCAGCTTTAAATACCACAGTGTCCCTTACCTCACTTCTTTCTTCTTTTTCTGTCTGTAACAGGCCTGGAATGTGGTGTTGTCTCTGTTTTAACACACCTGATTCAGCTCGTCAGCTAATTACAAAGCCTTTCATGAGCTGAATTAGGTGTGTCTGATGAGGAGAATCGCTTAACAGCAGTGTAAGGCCTTCCCAGGACAGGGCTTATCAAATAGTGTTTTAACTTCATTACCTGCTGGCCAGCAGCTGTCTGCATCTTGTGATTCATTGTTTTTTGTCCACTGCCAGGAATGTAGTGTTTTGATGTAGAGTGTGCACTGGAAATTGGGTGGAAATTATAAAAAGTAATAAATGTACGTCAGTTGGCTTCTGGGCAGCTGGTAGAATAGGCAACTAGGGACAGGCGTTTTAGCTCTTTTTGTTGGTTTAAACGTCCATGTTTTTTTAAATTGATAACATTCAACTGTCACATCAAGAACATATTTGTAATTCTTATAAGTAAAATGCAAAAACATGACAGGATTTGGACTCTTGTGGCGCGTGTGTATAGCAGGCCATTTAATCTGGGTACTCTGACGCTCTCGGGGGGAGGGTTGTGACTGTACCATTAGGGAGGAGGATCTAATGTACATCAAACCACCTTCACTTGCAGGCATGACTAATTAACCTGAACAGTACAAAGAAAATCCACAGAGCGTAGGACTGACTGATTTTTGCCTTTCATCCAGACCATGAGGGGGATAAAACAAACGTATCGCGAGCGTCCAGGGCGTCTACTTGGGCCGCTGTCGTTACCTGGTGGTATATCAACAATGTTGTAGCTGTGACAAGTGTGAGTCAGTCAAACGCTGTCTGTTGTGTGCAGCTACTGTAAGACATGTTCAGTGCTTGACTATTTCAATTCAGTTCAACTTTGTCATTATACAATACAGAGTAGTACAGTATAACGAAACACTACCGGGCTACTTTTCCAGTGCAGTAATGAAAGATAAATAGCAAACAGTGCAAAGACAAAAGACAGTAAAAGACAAGACAATATGTGCATAGGCAAAGGTTATAACAGGTATATCGGACATATAGACTGTATGTGCATAGTCAGATATTCAAGTGTGTCAGATACATAGACAGAAATGTGCATAGTGAATTGCAGTACAGTACAGTAAATGCAGAAGTACTAGTGGTGCAAAAAGAGATGTAAACAGTGAAGTATATTATATATATAAAGTGTACAGTGCAGTATTTAGCTAGTTTGTTAGAACTGAAAGAAGTGTCACTACTGAGTCAGGGAAAAAAGCATGCTAACATATTGTGGTTGCTAAGACTTGCCCTGTAAAGCCTGAAATATCGTTTAAAGTAGGGCTGCATGACATGGTATTTTTATTGTTATCGTGATAAACACACTATTAAATCGGCAACGAAAGGACAAATCTAAATACCTCATACACGCAGCGCCAGAGAGACATGGTTGCATTGCCAGACAAACCGTTACAAGCCTGCATCTCTGCTGTGGGACTGAAGCTGCTCCCACGCTGAAGTCGAGTAACTTAACCATTCAGCCAAATGGCAACTACAAAACACACAGTGAGACCTTAAAATATCAGCCTGTAACTCGGCTTTCAAGGAAATTCAATTCAAAACAGAGTGCAGCAAAGGGGAAAACATGCAGCACACAGGCTGCTCAGGCTGTACTGTTTCTGTTGGTCAGCTGGGCTACTGATTCCTGGACCAACTAAGAACGCGGAGCTTAACTACACTAAAGCAGAAGCAAGAATGTTTTATAACTAAGGCGCGATCCCATTTCACCCCTCGCCCCACCTCTTAGCCCTTAGCCCTCTGTTTTGTGTGTTCATGTCTAGGGGTAGGGTGCCTCGATTTTTGTTGAGATAGAGAGGTAGGCTATGTGTTATGGGGGATAAAAATGAGAGACAACAATGATGCGCAAGTGACCAAAAAACACAAAGGCAAGTCATTTCTCATTAAAAATGATAATAACCACTGTATTATCTTAGTTTAATGTTGTATGTATATTATGGTCCTTTTCTTCATATCAAGCTTTAAAAATATTGATAGTAGTATGCTAATGTCTTGCTGATTGCTAGCTAAATTTCCTGTTCAACCTTAAGTAGTACAGCAGTATTGATGCCTGAATCGCCAGAATGCAACTGCTGTGCCATTTAAGGTGTAACTGGAAAATTCAATAAAAAATCTGGCGAATAGCTGAACTTCAGCTTCATATCACTGAAGAATTAGAGGTGGTGATAATAAATAATTGCCCCCCTCTTTGAAAGCATATGATTCCTTAACGGTAACTAAGGCCCAGCAGTGAGGAGCTGAACCTTTCCCTCCTCTGCTATCACTGAAGACGGGCCAGGTCGCCTACATTTATTTACATTTATTTATTTATGGCACTTGGCTGACGCTCTTATCCAGAGCAACTTACAATTTGATCAATTTACACAGGTACGCACAAGTAGTGTTAGGAGTCTTGCCCAAGGACTCTTATTGGTATATTGTAGGTTGCTTGTCCAAACAGGGGATTGAACCCCAGTCTACAGGGTAGAAGGCAGAGCTGTTACCCACTACACTATCCAACCACCTACAGAGCAGTGCTATGTTTTTCTTAATTTGAGGGTCTCATTTCACAGGGGAGGATTTCAGCCACCGCAAGATGACACTCGAAAACAGGGGTAGTTTATTAAATTTATTAAAAATAAGAAATGGGACTGGGCCAAAATGCAAACCAGCATGTCTGTCCTTTATAGAAAAGGCTTGTTGAGGTAATGCTGACTGTTTCTCAGCCTTCAGTGCACAAAAATATGCTTGTAATTTTGATGTAAGTAGTTAATAGTATATAAGAAATGTCTGCACTTGTGCTACATCCAACTAGACGCATTATATTAATTTCTATTAATATAGAATATAATTTATTGCTTCTCGTATCTTGTTGGTTTTCAGACCACGTCATACGTCTTGTACGTATTCATGTCACACAAGCAAACACAAAATGAAAGCATGGCTCGATATTTAGGTCTCAAAAGCAAAATGAATGGAAATGCAAATGCACAACCCACATACAAAACGTGGCATGCAGTTACACATTTCCACCAGAGAGGTTTCCAAATGCCCAGAATGTACATAGTGCAGCTTAGTGAACCTGTCATCAATTCTCATTGAGTACATTTGTAAGTGTGCCAGTGGTGAAACAATACGGTTTCTCATGTGGTTGTGTGTTTTTTACTGGAGTTCTGAAAACAGTGGTCAGAATCAGTATAAAAGTCACAATTGGAAAGTAATTGGAAAGTAGGCTGTTCACACCTTGGCTGCCCCTGTTCGTTCGTGTTTTGCCTTTTTGTTGACTTTTGTTCTTCTGTTGGATCTGGGTTTCACTCGTCCAAGTCCTCTCTCTCCACAGCTTTCTGACCCTTTGACATCTGCGTGAACCCTGTTTTGATGCGTTTATTAGCAGCGTGTTTGTCCTGAGAGCACCCTGAGAAGTTGGCCAGCGAAGTGCGGTCTGCTCCACTACGGGGAATTGCACAGATTGAACCACGAGCGCCTTATTCATCTCCTGTCAGCTTTCACTGACTGTGACCTGTGTGCTGCTGAAGGTGCTGTGTTCCTGTCCTGCATTAATGAATTTAATTGAATTGAGAACCATTTGTCTCTGTGTTTTGCACACTGTGAAATTAGACCTCTGCATTTAACCCATCCGTGCAGTGAAACACCCACATACATGCACACTAGTGAACACAGGGGAGCAATTGGGGGTTAGGTGCCTTACTCAAGGGCACTTCAGTCATGGACTGTCAGCCGAGGGCATCCAGCCCACGACTGCCCCCTATAACCTGCTGCACTAGCTCCTGAAGCAGGTCTACAATGTTGGACATGTGGTAAACTGCTACAGGCTTATAGGCTTGCACCACTTCAGTACCGGCCACTCGGTGAGTAGTACCATATGTGCTTCTGGAGCAAGGAGGACATTTTTCTTCTAACAGCTACTACCAGCAACAGCTACTATCAGCAGTGTTTAAAAACCAGGCGTGCAGTAACCATCAACAATATGGACAGTGCTTTTGCTTCAGATCTAAAGTAATCCTTTCTGTCCATCCTTCCACTGTGAGAAGATGACTCTGCTATACACGACAACCTGTCTGAAAGAGTGTGTAGCTGTGAAGAGAGTTGAGAACATTAGCAAATCAGACAAAAGGCTTCTGGTGTTCTTAGAATAATTTACTGACCCCCCCAGTGTCCAGACTTCATCATCAATGAATGATGGAATTACTTGGATCACGAGAAGGAGAAAATGCAGCCAACTTCTAAGACTGAACTTTAGACATATAGAAAAATATCCCTGCACATGTTTTTGAACTGAAAATAAGTGGAGAACTGAAGCAATAATGAAGGCAAGTAGAGATGCAATGTTACACACAGTAGATTAGACAGACAGATGGACACTTTATTGATCCTGAAGGACATTTTGCAGCCATTAGCAGACACACAATACAGTAGTAGTAAAAAGGGTGTAAACAATGTAATTAAATATAACAAGATCCTATCTACAGGCATATATAGGTGAATTATTGTCATCATTCACTACACCTCCTATACGCACAGTATTACACTATGCTTGTTATTCTGAGAACTTCCAAAGCTTTCTTATTGCACTGCGGTCTATGTGCATGTTGTGCATTCAGATCCACAAGTGTCTCTGGAGCCTATCAGACTTACCTCAGCGTATAGTGGGGCACACGACTCTGGCAGCCAGTCTTTAAGGTGCAAGTGCTACCTCTGATACCTTTACTATCGTAGCCTTTTTCAGCTCTAAGCAGAGGTAGTAAACCGATTCAAGGTGTGATAAGTGATGCTAAACGTTTTATTATATTCAATTTATGTGTGACACGTTTTGTCCAGCGTGCAGTGGCATTTCCAATGTCCTCTCCCGCACACAAGTTAGCAGCAGAATGTTACCCCAACTCTATGAAACATCACAAAGAGAAACTGAAAACGAATAGACCCAGACACCCTATCTAGCACTCTTTAATTTAAAATAGTAAAGGCAGAGCTTTTACAGGTTTTCAAAGCTGAGAAGCCCTTTTAATTTTAATGTTTTTCTCCCTTTTTGATTTCATCCAGTAGAGACAGAAACCAGGCCTAGTCAGCCATACTACCATTTTTGGATGGAAAGTTTTATTTGTCTGTAGGGAAAATAATTGTTTAAAGTGTGATGCGGATTTTCTTTTTTCCTAAGTTTAAAAATGTACCGTTACTGTGGCCCAAAACCAGTGATGCATACCAAACAATGGTCCCACTGTAGTGTTGCATACCTAGTGGACGCATTAAATAATTGACGTTATATGCTACTTTTGAGGTAATTTTCTGCAATGTGTGTATGTATATGTGTGTGTGTGTGTATATATATATATATATATATATATATATATATATATATATATATATATAATATGTATATGTGTGTGTGTGTGTGTGTGTATTGTTGCCTTTCTATCATCTGGAACCAGTCTGCCCATTCTCGTCTGACCTCTCACATCAACAAGGCATTTTCGTCCACACAACTGACCCTCACTGGATATTTCCTCTTTTTCGGACCGTTCTCTGTGAACCCTGGAGATGGTTGTGCGTGAAAATCCCAGTAGATCAGTAGTTTCTGAAATACTCAGACCAGCCCGTCTGGCACCTTCGACCATGCTGCATTCAAAGTGATTGGCTGATTAGCTGTTTGTGTTAACAAGCAATTGAACAGGTGTACTTAATAAAGTGGCCAGTAAGTGTGTGTGTGTGTGTGTGTATGTATGTGTGTGTGTGTGTATGTATGTGTGTGTGTGTGTGTGTATATTTTTTAACTATTTATCTGGGCAGTTTATTTGCTCAGAAAAGCACTGATAATCCAATAAATATAATCTACAGTGATACAAAAAGTGATTTTATTTATGGCAGAATGTTTGTTTAACCATTGTTAAATCACTCCTTATGGCAACCCAGTACTATTTGAAGTTCTTGCCAAATGCCTGGTTTGGTTAATCTATTCTATGCAGAGGTGGACGAAGTACACAAATCATGTACTGGAGTTAAAGTAGAGATCCCCAAGGTGAAATATTCCTCCAGTAAAAGTAGAAGTTCCTCCCTTTAGACCTCCACTTGAGTAAAAGTACAAAAGTATTTCCCTTCAAATGTACTTAAGTATAAAGTAAAAGTACTAAAAGAGTAATTCTGGCTCTGATGTCCTGTTATCATTTTTATAACCAGACTGGCTTCATGAACTCATTTCAGGTGAAAGTCCTCCAGCGTCTCTCTTGGTAAACCAGTCTTTTAATAGAACGTCATTAATTAGTGACGCTGACGTCTATTAAAATCATCATAAGCACAAAACACTGAAGGTAAACAGTTTCCATCAGGGAGAACCGAGTGGCTCTGAAATCACTTTTTACACACAAGCAAAGTTTCAGTTTCAGATTTATTTACAACTTAGTTCCAAGTTTAAGTTGAATAAAAACTGGCTTTAAACTCAGGATCACAGATGAGCTCCTTTACTATGTTGATCTGTAGGCGTCTGTTCATAAACATAAACCAGCCCAAACTAATTTACTATAAAATGAAATGGTGTTTGTAGAAATTCAGAAAAAAGCCGCGTCAGTCTCGACTGCATATGTGGACATATTTCTATATTGAGCTCTATTTACACAAAGTTAGGTTAGTTCATCATTTATGTTGAACAGACTCTCCCAAAGTTTTACGCTGCTGCGCTGACGTTGAACCGCGTGCTGCACTGGGTCGGTATGACCAACAGGTCAAAACCAGGTGCTCTGGCGCTTCTTTCGTTTTGACATGTTACGTTTTTATACACACAGAAACCAAAAGGAACGACAGATTTCTCAAAATGTAGCAGGAAAAAGTCGGATATTAGACTCTGAAATGTAGTGGAGTGAAAGGAAAAAGTCGCCCAGAATGGAGAAACTTAAATAAAGTACAGATACATGAAAAAAACTCCTTAAGTACAGAAACTAATTACATTTACTTACTTACAGTCCACCACTGATTCTATGTTATGTTAAATTACATGTGCTGGAAATTTAACAGATATGTGTGATTTCTGAGAGCGTTGGTGAAACATTGGGAACCAAACTATTTTTGGGCCTAGCTGAAAAGATCATTTTTTTGGGAAACAAGACATTTTTGTTCTCTTTATTTGTTTGTTTGCTTTTGTTCTGATGCCATATGATGTTGCAAGCAAGATCATTTTAAATAATGTGCTTAAGTGCCTATGACTTTTACACAGTATAATGTTTTTCCTCACTCTGAAAAATCAGTAACTTGTACTTAATGGCCAATTTGGAAATGAAATGAACGGGATTCACATTGCTCTGCATAAAACATTATTATTATTATTATTATTGTTGTTGTTTTCCGTTCCAGGCTCTTCAGTTTTGGTGGAGCACGTTTTCAGGTAATGGTAATGGTGTGAGGCCTGAAAGATGTCATATGTAGACATGGGGACTCTTGACTGCAAGCCACACAGATTCTCTTTGTGTGCAAAATGGTATGTTTTTTTTATTGCATGTTTAGGCTGTTAAGGAAAGAAATATGGCTCTTCTTTTCTGCCCAGTCAGCAGTGTTCAGAAAACCCTGCAGTCTGAACTGCGTTATCCTACAGCAACCTTCATTACCTCCTCTCACACATTTCACCCGTGAATCACATCACTCGCACACTTAGACACTCTGAGGGGATGTAGTGACTGAGGGAAGAGGGGCTTTAGTGTGTTAAAAATGATTAATGTTACTGTTTTGGGCCGTTACTACAGGGGACGTCCATAGACGAATGTAGTGCAGTTAGTTAAGGCTTGCAATTTTTCACATATTTTAAAAGTTTTAAGAGTTTAATAAGAAAGAGCTGATAGTTCTTCTGAGTGCTGAACCTCCCAAACCTCCCGTCCCTTTTTAATATGTTGAGTTTTAATTTTAATAAACTGTTGATGTAATGAAAGAATATTTTGCTGATCCAATCCTTAGTACATCACCTACCTCTTTTTATATTAAGGAATATGAAAGCTATGAAATACGAACAAGTTTATAATGAGAGAAGAGGGAAAAGATTCTGCAAAAACACAGATGATGATTCAAATGTGCGAATGTGACAAAATGGGTTTCATAGCCTCAGTAATAAGGTGTTTGTATTTGTGGTGAAGGACACACCTGAGTTCACACTGTATTTGTGCTGCTGAATTGAAAAGAGTTTGCACCAGGAGTCTCTAAGAATTGAGTTTTTTTACTATTACAAAAGTTCAGGCATAAAACAGGTAAATAACTAACAGGCACTCGTAATAAAACATATGACCAGCTGCTGTAGGTTTAATAAAGAGAGCTGTTGTGCTTGTAGTTCTAAAATGACAAAATAATTAAGTAGTACATCAACACAGTATCTCTATTTAATTTGCCAACTAGCTACTTGCTGTTTATTGAATATGTAATTTGGCAAATATGTATAGCTGGTGTGGTACAGTGAATATGCATAGCTGGTGTGGTATAGTAAATATGTATAGCTGGTATGGTATACTGAATATGTGGTGTGGTACAGTGAATATATAAGTTGGTGAGGTACAGTGAATATGTATAGCTGGTGCTGTACAGTGAATATGTATAGCTGGTGGGGTACAGTGAATATGTGAGGTGGTGCTGTACAGTGAATATGTATAGCTGGTGTGGTACAGTGAATATGTATAGCTGGTGCTGTACAGTGAATATGTATAGCTGGTGTGGTACAGTGAATGTGAGGTGGTGCTGTACAGTGAATATGTATAGCTGGTGTGGTACAGTGAATATGTGAGGTGGTGCAGTGCAGTGAATATAAGTTGGTGAATGTGCTCTTACCTAAGTAGTCTTCAGCTTCTTTAGCAGTTGGTTGGCTGTAATGTGTGTGTGGCAGTTGCTGTTTTAGCTTTATGGGCTTCCACTTCCTCTGTGTTAATGCAGAGCTGCCTGTTATAGTAAGCCTGAGATCATTTGTAGTGCCGGAATTGTTGCTGTGACTTGCAGGATATTTGATATGTCTTTTTTCAGAGAAAATGCTGGAAATTGATATGGATCACTGCTATAAGCAGAAATTGCGGTGGTGGTGTTTGGGGTCATAGTAGGATGCTTCCTCGCTTTCCCAGTGCAGTCTTTTTGATGAATGATGGTTCTCTTTTCCAGCTCTTTATGTTGCTCTGAGAAAGCCTCTTTGCTGAGCTCACACTACTGAAGACATGTGGATGCAGTTTTTTCTGATTTGCTAATATTTCTGTTTTATTAATTTGTGTATTTTTATAAAAGTTCATCCACATCCAAGTTTCAGGGAAAATGTTGATATGCATAGCATGAAAAAGGGCTGCTCACATGACTTCCATGTGTCGTTCATGACACATGCAGAAGTCTAAATAATGTATTAATAATGTAATACTTGCTGTGTGTGTGTGTGTGTGTGTGTATATATATATATATATATATATGTATGTGTGTGTGTGTGTGTGTGTGTGTGTGTGTGTGTGTGTGTGAGAGAGAGAGAGAGAGAATTTCCTCTGTTGTGGGACTAATTAAGGATTATCTTCATAACAGTTTTATAGATGGACCAACTGTTTTAGTTTAAGGGCCCTTCTGTCAGTATATTCAATATAAAATATTTTGGGTTAGATTTACAAAACTCGTCAATAACCGTGTCCAAGGTAAGAGCACAAAATACACACACACACACACACACACACACACACACACACACACACACACACACACACACACACACGATGAAAGAAATGAAAACAAATATTCTCAGAAAAAGAGCAATGAATTTTCATTTGCTTCAACAAAGTTTCTTTATCAGAAAATGTGACTGATACTAGAAAAAAGTGTAAAAAATCAAATTAGAACATCTTAAAATTAAGTTCCAACTGTGGGAATTATGTTGTGGCAGGAAAGATTTAATTTCCCGTTGCTTAGAATTTGTCATATTCATATAAACCCATTATTGCAGGTGGTTGGACTAACATGGTTGGACTAACACTAACAAGGTTGGACTAACATGAAATAAAGTGGAACATGTGGTTGCTTCTTTCTACAAAATGAAAAAAGGAAGTTGACATGTTGAATGTATTATTACTAGGGCAAGCCATTTTAGCTCGTATTTCCCATTTTTCTTGATCTGAAGGAATAACATTCACATTCCCAAAATGAACGTCCGTGAGTGAAAGTCATTTTTGCGTGATTTGAACTCCTTTGTAAAATCCATTGTAAGCTGACAAAAGTATTACAAGCTAAACCTGCTACCAGCAAAATCAATGCAAACATGTGATTGGAATCTCTTTATCCCTCACAAATTTGGATTACAAGCTTTAGCTGCTTTCCGTACAGAGGAGGATTCACCAGAGGGGGTTTAATATACAGGGTTGATTAAATCTAACAGTCTGAAATCTGTCTTAAGCAGGTCTTCCTCCTCGTGTTGTCCTACAACAGCAGCTAGAAGGTTTAACAAGACATTTACTATCAGAATGATTTAGGCATCATTTTTTGCAGGATTGAGTTTGAATCACTACCTCTGTATGCAAATGAGTTTAGTGTGGCAGCGACTTGCTTGGCACAAGCAGTAAAGGACCACCGTGACCTTCATTCACAAATGAGCAAACATGTTTCATATTCTTGTATATTGCTTTTGATATACTATTCAATGCTTGTCATGACGCCTCTGTGTAGATGGTTTTCGATTAGAGTAGCTGCTTTGTTTATATACAGTCCTCCCCGTGTGCTATATACAAACAACTGAGGTATACAAAGGTTTAGGTGAGATGATGTACACGCCTCTACACAACATAACGCACAAGCACTTATTATTAATTATATATTTTTTAAAATTAAAAATGGCATTGACAGATACCTTATACTTCTCGAGTCGATATAACATGATTAATTAGGGAGTCTGATGACAACATTTAGGATGTAGCCTATTCACCAAGTTTACACTTGAAAAGGTGCTTTGAAGTGAAGATCAGACAGCGTCATGGTGCTCGGCTGCACCCTCACCGCCAGCGCACTCCCTTTTTCTCATCAATATGTGTCTCCGGTGAGATTTTGATCTATTTTCTGTCTGAATGCCCTCTGTGCACGGCTCTTGCATTCATTGATGTGTGTAAACAGTAAGATGAGCCTAAAGCCCATTGATAATATTTTATTCAGTGTTTATGGCACAGCGCTATAGGCCAGTGTCCCGTAGGCCTCACCTGGGCTTCTGCAGCAGTAAAGATGCACTTAAGGTTGAGCATTCTGTCTGTAGTTGTGGACTGTGGGGGAGAGCAGAGAACAAACTAACACGGGGTAAAGTGTAACATGGATATTCTATGTAGTTAAACAGGTTCAAGTAGAATGTGCTTTTAGGGTCTTCACATAGCTACGTCGTCTGCAGTGTTTGGCAGCAAACAGGCAGTTCTCAGGAATGAAGTCTTTTTTTTTAGTGTTTATTCAAGAGTTTTTGATTATTGAGTTCTGTGAATAAGTCACAGAATCCACTCATATTGATTTAGTCTCCCTTTTGTTGCCTCTAGAAAAGCACCAGTTTGAAACAAGTAAATAACTCTGAGTAAGAGCTGACCAGTCTAAAGTAGAGCCTCTCCACAGCAGAGTTAGTTTAACACAGTGATCCAAACCTCCTACAATAAACAATGAGAGAACTCCATGTCAGTTCATATATAAATTCAACACCGTCTGGTTTTTATGCACAGATTCTTCAAAAACATACTATAAATAAAAAGGATTTCATATATGTCGCTGTTAGAGGAAAATCTCGTATCTCCAGAAGAAGGAAACAACCTACTTTACTTTTAATGTAAGTCAGTGGAACCAGACATTTTTCCAAGTCATTCTAGGTCATTTCTTTTAGTCTATTCATCATGAAGTGTACATACAATGTAAAGAGCAAAAAACTGAAAAACGGTGATGGATGGAGATACAAGGTTTTCTTTCCGAAGTAGCAATATGTATATTTCTGTTCTACTTCTTGGTCATAAGACATGTTGCCACATTTGACAGTTTCTTTTTGGGAATCATATCCATTCTGATTAATATTCTTGTATGTTTTTGGCTTGAAAAGCCTGTCTTTTTCCCACTGTTATAGTCAGTCTGTTACTCTGTAAAAGAAATTGGCCTTTTAAAAGTACATTCATTTGCTGGCAGCAGTTTCATACACATTGCACAGCTATAGTTCTTTATTTGTAAGTACAGTTGATTACTGTATTTCTAATAAACAGATTCTGTGTGCTCTGATGTGCGCCCATGGCTGTCTGAGGACCCTCCGTTTAGCTGCATGTAACGATATAGATAAATGCATCAAATCTTTCTAGCTTTTGGTGCTTAAAAGTGCATCTTCTTCTTCTTCTTCTTTCGGCTGCTCCCTTTAGGGGTCGCCACAGCGGATCATCTGCCTCCATCTTGCCCTATCCACTGCCTCCTCTACTTTTACACCAACCATCTCCATGTCCACCTTCACTACATCCATAAACCTTCTCTGAGGTCTACCTCTTCTTCTTCTACCCGGCAGCTCCATCTCCAACATTCTTTGACCAATATATCCACTATTCCTCCTCAACACATGTCCAAACCATCTCAACCTGGCCTCTCTGGCTTTATCTCCAAACTGCTCCACCTTCACTGTCCCTCTGATCTGCTCATTTCTAATCTTGTCCTGCCTGGTCACTCCCAGTGAAAATCTCAGCATCTTCATCTCCGCCACCTCCAGCTCAGCCTCCTGTCTTTTAGACAGAGCCACAGTCTCCAAACCATACATCATAGCAGGACGCACTACTGTCTTGTAAACCTTCTCTTTCACTCTTGCTGCTATCCTTCTGTCACACATCAGCCCTGACACCTCCTCCTGTCTCCACCCACTCCATCCTGCCTGTACCCTCTTCTTCCCCTCTTTTCTACACTGTCCATTGCTCTGGATGATTGACCCAAGATATTTGAAGTCATCCACCTTTACGACCTCTACTCCTTGCATCTTCACCTTTCCACCTGCCTCCCTCTCATTCACAGACATGTATTCCGTCTTATCTCTACTGACCTTCATTCCTCTCCTCTCCAGTGCAAACCTCCACCTCTCCAGATTCTCTTCCACCTGCTCTCTACTCTCACCACAGATTACAATGTCATCTGCAAACATCATGGTCCATGGAGCCTCCTGCCTGACCTCATCTGTCAACCTGTCCATCACCATTGCAAACAAGGGGCTCAAAGCTGATCCCTGATGTAACCCCACCTTCACCTTGAAACCATTTGTCACTCCAACTGCACACCTCACCACTGTCTCACTATCCTCATACATGTCCTGCACCACCCTAACATACTTTTCAGCTACACCTGACTTCCTCATACAGTACCACAGTTCCTCTCTTGGCACCCTATCATATGCCTTCTCTAGATCCACAAAGACACAATGTAGCTCCTTCTGACCTTCTCTGTACTTCTCTACCAACACTCTCAACACAAAAACTTGCACCTGTGGTACTCTTTCTGGGCATGAAACCAAACTGCTGCTCACTGATCTGAACCTCTCGCCTTAGCCTTGCTTCCACAACTCTTTCCCATAGCTTCATGGTGTGGCTCATCAACTTTATACCTCTGTAGTTACTGCAGCTCTGCACATCACCCTTGTTCTTAAAAATGGGGACCAGTACACTGCTTCTCCACTCATCAGGCTTCCTCTCACTCTCCAGGATTTTGTTAAACAACCTGGTTAAAAAGTCCACTGCCTTCTCTCCTAAACATCTCCATACCTCCACAGGTATGTCATCTGGACCAACTGCCTTTCCATTCTTCATCCTTTTTAAAGCTGCCCTCACTTCCACCTTACTAATTCTCTGCACTTCCTGATCCACTATCTCTCGCCCCGTTGTCCTCCTCTCTCTCTCGTTTTCCTCATTCATTAGTTCTTCAAAGTACTCCTTCCATCTACATCACTCTCTGTTCACTCACTAGTACATTTCCCTCTCTATCCTTCATCAGCCTAACCTGCTGTACATCCTTTCCAGCTCTATCTCTCTGTTTAGCCAAACGATACAAGTCCTTTACTCCTTCTTTACTGTCCAGCCTCTCATACAGCTCATCATAGGTGCTTAAAAGTGCATGCAGACTGTTATGTTGTTAAAAGGACAATCAGCTTTTCGCAACAGCGTAGCACCGTTTGTCTTACTGAACTGAGCATCACATGACAGCTGTTACTGCACTTCTGTCAGCCATTAAGACGACAAAGACAGCAGTAGCCAAATATCTATTAATCATAAGTTAACTGTTCGGTCTTTTGGCAACTCTGGGGTCACCAGCTGGGCTTCCTGTCCCACTGCAGTTTCCTGTTATTTGTTTGTGTATTTCTGTAGTTTTGTTGTCGTGTGTGTGTGTGTGTGTGTGTGTGTGTATACAGCTGCTGTTGGACGAAAACCTTGTATCTCCATTTTTGACATTTTTCAATTTTTGTCATAGTTTGAAAATAACAGTTGGCCTTTATATTGTCTGTACATTTCGTGATGAATGGACTAAACAAACTGACTCAAAGCAACTTGGAAAAATGTCTGGTTCCCTTGACTTACATTAAAAGTAAAGCATGTTTTTGCTTTTCCTGTAAAGTTACCATTTTGGAGATGCAAGGTTTTCGTCTGACAACAGCAATACACACACACACACACACACACACACACACACACACACACACACACACACACACACACACACACTATATTGTATTTTATATATATATATATATATATATATATATATATATATAATACAATATAGTGTGTGTGTGTGTGTGTATATATATATATATATGTATGCGCCTGGAATCTGCACACGTTATATACAGAAACAGGCTGCTTAGCACAGCACTCTTTCCAAATATGGTTCGCAAATGACAGCTAATTACTGTAAATCCAGCATGTTAAGTTCCTGGAAAGGAGCTGGACCTGTTTCTCCTGGGATGCATCATTTTTCTATCAGTCTGCTGTATTTAAGGACTACAGCACTTTTTACTGCAAAGTTCATTTCCGTTTACGTCAACTCTTTACAGTGTGCAGGTAACCCCATCTGTAGGGTAAAGTGTAATATTAGCACTTCTCTCAGTTGTGGTGTAAATAGTAGATGCTCAAAACAAAGTTTGTGTTTTTATTTGTAATGCGCACATATTCTGCTTATATACAAAAAAATATTAAAATGGAAAAGAAAATTATTATATGTTTATAAGAAAACTGTGCAGGTTTGTACCCCAGCCTTCTATACATATAATGCATGGTTGACTGAGGTAGTATGACTGTATTTGACACATCCTGAACTGTTCTAGTCTATAAGACATCATGGAAACGTTATATCAGATTAATATTGATTTTAATGTGTAGACTTTTTTCAACTTAAATATCGAGGTTTTTCCCCCACATCTTGTATTCTGGACCTAAAACAATACAACATAAATGCCACTACTTCCAAACTACACTGGTCGTATTGGTAGGTTGTACTGGCTGCAAACTGTGTTGGGTTTGGTCTTTGCTGCAGTGTTATCGGACGCCCGGTTCTATTTCTGATGCGAGGTGCTAGGTAATCCCGCCCACCCGTCACCTCATTGGTACCGAATTCCTACAGTGATTTTCCGGTACAAACATGGACAAAGAGAGGCTTATCACCGAAGTTCAAAATATCCTGTGGCCTTTGACCAGTGCTGTTGTCCTTTGAGACAGTGGCAGAAAACGTCTGATTTAGCGTTGTGCCTGTTATTGACTGCATGGCTGACTTTGGGTTGTGATATTACTGTTACTGAATGAGCCTTAACCTCTTTTCAGAAGCACTTGGAGAAAGGAACTTAACTTGCACTCGAACTTTGTTGACTAGAGTTTGAGACTATTTTGGTGATGGGTGTCAGTACACTAGATAAATACATGACTGTGTAGCTAACTGGCCTGATTAGCTCTTGGTTTGTTTAATCTCGCGAGCAGCTTTCACAGCCGGCTCTCCGACACAGTGCTAAATAATTAGATGCAGTGCATGATGTTATGGATTTCACACAGCATCCGAGCACATTAATCAGTCAAAACAGCTATTATCATTTACATAATTAACAATAGTCACAGAATATAAAAGACTGGGTTAAATATGTATAAGAATGTCAGTTATTTCACTAATGTAATAAATGCAGATTTTACCCTCATTTGCATGGGGTGAGAGTTTAGCCTGACTTTGCTTAAAATAAATCCAGCTTGCTGCTCCTTAGGGAATATGAGTCATTTAAGTCCATGAGATGCTGGAAGATAAAACAGTGGTTTGATTTAAAAATGCTGTCCAACTAATACAAAGTTTAGCCAGTTTATAATCTATCCATCTTGCCAATAACTTCAGTGGAAGCCCAGAGGCTGTTTGGTGTGCAGTTCCACTGCAGTAGCCAAATAGTGCAACTAATGACTCTCAGTCGAACAGAAATTCATTGTTGTTGGAACAAACATTCAGTACAGAACAGAACGAGCTCTTTAGAACGAACGAAGCCCCCGTTTGGTTCATCGTCCAGCGGATGGTTCTTTAAAGAACAACAGCTGTTTAAAAAAAAAAAAAAAGATGTATGAATATAAAATTTAAAGTACCTCCACATTATGTAGAGCAGAGATCACTGGCCTCTCATTCAGTGACCATCTGGTGTCTGCACACTGTTTATCCAGAATGCTGGGCGTGATTTCTGCTAAGCACAATGAATTGAAACAGTTGCTCACAATGAATATTTGGATTTATTTATGGCATTTGGCAGACGACTTACAATGTGGTCTTCATTTTACACAGGTAGGTGAAGGTAGTGTTAGGAGTCTTGCCCAAGGACTGTTATTGGTGTAGTGTAGGGTGCTTACTGGGGACTGAACCCCAGTCTACAGTGTGGAAGACAGAGATGTTACCCGTTACACTACACCAACCCCTATTTTTTTTTGTCATGAACTAGTAATGAAATCATTGGGAGGGGTCATTTATTCTGTTACTGACTGAAAGGTCACAGACATAAACTCTAAAAAGTACAAAATATCGAATATTTTGTTTTACAAAAAAGTTGTATCTTGGTTCCAGGAAGGGCTAGTTTGTGACTTCTCGTAGCAGTCCAGCTGTGGACTTCCATCAGCATCTGATTTAAATTAATCAAGCAAAACACTGTAATATCTGATTATTGGTATTGAAACAAAGAAATTCAATCAAAAGTTGAATGAGTGCAAATACAGCTTACCGCATAGATGGTGGGGTTAGTAACCTCATAGAAGGGCTAGTTTTAGGAGTTGTGTAAAAAAAAAAGGACTTGTTAAACAACGCAAGCAGTTAAGTGCAAGATTATTGTTTAAATCAGGTGAGCTTTGCAACCTAAATACATAAAAGCATATACATTAAAATAAATGACTGGTGAACGAGGCTGCGTCAAATGTGGCAAAACGTTTTCAACACAGAATGAACAGAAAATATCTGCATTATGACTGAAGTATATTGTTTTGAAATGACTCCAGTCATACATTTTTTACAGAATCTGTGTATTTACACCAAGCTTATATGGTGAGATGTGGACTTCTCTCATAATTTTAGGAGGGTACCTCACCGTGGGACTCCACCATGGGAAGGCTGCACTTTAGTCTGAGTTACTCTCACAGTAATCTGTTTCAAAACTGATCAATTTGTTCAAAACATGCTTTGACACAGTGCTATATTACAGCAAGCAGGCCTTCTCTTTACTTTGTTTGAACATTTTCATGTTACTGCATTACTTTAAAGATCGGTTTTCCTCCTGTTGAAGTACCATTTCAGAGAGATGAAGTTTTTTTACCGTGACAGTATGTAAGTCTATTTAACTCACACAGCTGTTACACAGCTGTATACAAAAGTTTGGCCATATCACACATTTTGTTGATTTTTGAAGAGAAAATGATTAGATGCACTTTTCTTTCTGCAAATTTTAATGCAATTATATTGTATTTGATTATTTAAAAGATAAAAAACAAATGGTAATTGTAGCCTGTGCAGAAGTTTGAACACCCTTCCAAGTCAGTACGCTCCCTTTGGCAGATATCACATCTTGCAGATGCTTTTTGTAGCCAGCCAGCAGTCTTCCTATTGTTTAAGGATTTTTTTTTATCCACTCTCTTGCAGAACACTTCCAGTTCTGCAGTATTCTTGTGTGCACATCATCTATAAGATCTACCCCCAGGTTTTCAGCGATGTTCAAGTGAGGAGGCTGTGAGGGCCGCTCCAAAAGCTTCTGCTTGTTTCTTGATGTCTTTGGTGGATTTTAAGGTATGATTTGAGTCGTTGCCCTATTGTAGAAGCCAGCTTCTTCCCAGCTTCACTTTTTTGACTGTCACATTTGTTGCCAGAATTTGCTGTTGTTTAGTGAAATCCATTCTACTCGCGACTGACTGCCACATAAACCTAAACCATGATCGATTCGCCTCGAAACTTCAGACATTGAGTTTTGGGTTGAAGTCGCAGGTAACGCTTCCTTCTGATGACTCTTCATCCAGATAATGTTTATTCAAGCAGCGAATCACTGCACAGTAGAGCAGTGCACCGCTCCTCCTGTATCAGCTAAACCTTTGTGCAAGTCCTTTGCTGTCATATGGGGCTTTTGCTTTGCCTTTGCCTTCTGGCTGGTGCACAAGCAGTTCTATCTGATAGTTCTCTTGGTCTTGCATTCAACAGTTTCCCTTATCTGCTGTATCTTACATTGGAAGCTGCGAGTTGGAAGTGCTTTAATAATATTTACAGCCTTCACTGCTTTGCAGGCATCAGGCTTCATTTTCAGATCCTCAGCCAGCTGCTCAACCTCTCGCTCTCCAGGGTATATTTTGGTTTGTTCATCTGATTTTATATGACCAGATCGTAAGGCAAATTATTCAGTAACTGCATAAAATAAATGTAAATTTTTATGATTTTTTTCGTAAACGCTGCCCTCAAATTAACAGAACATGTGGTTTATGATCTACACGTATTGCTGTATGCTTACAATTTACTGCCGAAAGCCAAAAATCTTAGACGCTCTCTCAGATGCCATCTGTTTATTTGGGGAGAAACGGGTCGACTTTCAGTAGAAAAAAAAATTGAGTTCAGCTTCTTTTATTATAAGGGTTTAAAATGACCTCACCGTCTATTAGACTGGAGAGAAGAGTTACAGCCTCGCACGACGCCCAGCTTCTAAATGTAGCTATGAAATATGAAAGTTATGAAGAATATGACGAAGTGTGTGTTGAAACCACCGGTGGTCTCAGGAGTTGAAGAGGAGCTCGTGATGGTCATGTGAGCACAAAGTTAGCGGTCAGCAGCTGATAATTCCTAATGACCGTGCTTGATCTGCTTAACCAGATGAGTCCATTAAGGCCTAACAAGTTAAGACCTCACATTTACGTACAGCTATAAGTATTTATAAAGGGTGAGAGTGTAAAAATAGGTTTCGTTTGTCCTGCGAATACCCATCTAAACTTTCTGACCACTCATACGCTTGTTCACTCACTCCTTCATATGCTCACTCGCTCCCTCATTCATTAAGTAAAGTGCACACTTCTCTCTTTCCCTCTTCTCAACTCCTTTTATTCAATCCCTGCTGCCCCGCACTGGCGCAGGTGTTCTTCCACATTTGATTTAATTTCTTTTTAGTCTAGAATCACTCGACACACGCTCAACCTTGTCCTCCTGCTGCACACCCCCCCCCCCCCCCCCCCAAAACCCCTTCACATATATTGATTGCATACCAAAGAACTTTCCTAATGTTCTCTGTCTTTCTTTCAGTCTATGTCCCTCCCTCCTTCAGGAATGCTGCGGTGTATTTTTATCTCTTGTTTTGTACTGTTTAATGTGCCTGCAGTAGATGGGACTCACATGGCTGTTGCTTGGGCTGATTGTATTAGGGCATTATCAGGCTCTCGGCTTTATAGAGCCCATCATGGGACCTGGATGCCCTGGCTTAACATAGAACCCTGTCTGCTGCCCTGGTCAGGGGGGTGCTCAGCTGTGTTCACATGAGTCATATATATATATATATATATATTCACATATATGTAGTTGGTGGTCTAGAATACCTTGTATCTCTGAAGTGAAGACTTTATAAGAGAAGGAGAAGCATTAATGTACTTCAACACAAAAAGGACAAACATTTTTCCACTTGACTTTAGACGATTTCTATTCATTGTTTCATCATGAAATGATGAAAGGGAGCTTGTAATGCATTAGTGATGTACTGATCTTATTTAGTGTACCACAGGCATCAGTACTTGTGTATTTATGCTCTCTTAATACTGATATAGAAATGTGAATCTTATACAGTCTTATAAATTAGATAACAAAAGGTTTTATTTGATGTTTCTGGCATTTTGAGTTATGTACTGTAATTAAATAATATGCCGTAATTGTATACCGTCATTTTTCTTAAGCGTATCTTCATCGAGATTTTATCACCACTTTTCAAATATGAGTCATCCTGGATGTTACATTTATTCTAACTTTATTCTTGATGTGCTGTTTTCTCAGTCATATTACATTTTATAGTCTTCAGTGGTCAGGACCACCACAGAGCAGGGTGGTGGATCATTCTCAGACCATTATTTGGGAGTTGGATCATTCTCAACACTGCTGTAACACTGATGTGGTGGTGGTGGTGTGTTAGTGTGTGTTGTGCTGGTACAAGTGGATCAGACACAGCAGTGCTGCTGGAGTTTATAACCACTGTGTCCGCTCACTGTCCACAGCCTATCTCAGCGGTCATCAGGCAGGCAGGATACACCTTGGACAGGTCGCCAGTCCATCGCAGGGCAGACAGACAGACAGACAGACATACAAGTACTAGTAAAAACTATAATTATTATTTTTACTGGGTTTTGTTGTTAGTATTATTGTGACTATTATACTATTTTCTCACTCTTTTTTTACATTGTGAGACCACATCCTTATAGTCTGAGTAGTAGAAAAGACCATGATAACTTTGAGGTTATATCACCCACCCCAGGTGTCTCTTCCTTTTCAGTGAGTCATCCTGTTGTATCCTGTGTCAGGAGGTTTTGCCTGATTTTGTTTCTGCAGCTGCCCTAGACCTCTTTTTGAGGTACACTGGCCTCATCATTCATAACACAAGAAGAGCATGTGATACCTTCCATTGAACACTGAAGCCACAATTATGTATTTGGGCCTTTTGATCAGGCTTGATTTGGAAAGGGAGCATAATAAGTTCCTTTGATAAGCCCTGAGTGTGTGTGTGTGTGTGTGTGTGTGTGTGTGTGTGTGTGTGTGTGTCAGGCTGCTGCATGCATTGCTTTCTCTACTAGCTCATTATGGTGTTTTTCTCTTAAGGACTCATAAGGACAAATTTTAAGTGGGCCCATGTTTGTCTACTTTATCCTTAATAGGTCTTTTCATTTCTGTCCTTCAGTAACAGCCTGAATTGCTTCAGATCCTCAGGCTGATGAAGAGCCATTGTTGTGTGATAATGCACACCTTGAGCTAAGCCTGCGCTTGTCTCTATATCTGCTGTGAATGACCTGACATTTCAGCTAAGCAGGGGCACTCATAATCTGAGTGCAGCAGCAGTGCTCTCTGCAGAGCGCCGTCTTCATGCTTGTGATCTCTTCTCCTCTTCTCCTGCATTCGCGCTCTGCTGTTTCCTTTATGCCTTCATAATATCATCAAGTGTGTAAACGATGGTCCTGTATGATTCTGCTGAACTCTTCCCCCCGTGACCCTCTAAACTGCAGCAGCTCTGTAGTTTAAACAGCTGCTTGCTCAGTCTTATTTTAGGGTGAGTTTAGGGTCTGTTTTTAACTCGTGTGGTCAGTGAATTTTGTGGGACATGTGCAACAGCTTAAAGGGCCCATATTCTGCTTTTTGCATCTTAATACAAACACTGTCAACTGGGCATTTGTGGCAGTTTCACTCAAAACATGCAGCCAGGTTTTTATTATATACAAAGAATTTTACAAATGTACAAACAATCAAATCAAATCAGAATATGTGAACAGTACTTTAAGCAATGTAAGCACACCATGACATCAGAGGAGTAAAGATACAACCCAACAACCTTACATGCCTAAAGTATGATGCATGTATACATACACACACACACACACACACACACACACACACACACACACACACACACACATACAGACCCAAACAAGAGCAAAGCCAGTTAATGTTTTTCTCCATAAAGCTGGTCGTTGTAATTTAAAAATCTATTACTTCTCTTCATTTCTGTATCATATAAGGATTGGAGAAGTGATTTAAATTCCATTATGTAGCAGTTAGTTCCAGCCACACAAGCTGATTGTTTGAGCAGCGTTCTAACTGTGCTGATATTTCACCATAACATCACGTTTTTTTTTCCCTCACAAGCGCCATCACTCGAGGTTGTATGTTTTTGCTGTAACATCACGGCTGTGATGATCTACGGCACTCGTCATGTGGTTTTGTGATGACACGCGACTTCTCGTGTTCTGTTGCTTAAATAAAAAGGAAATTAGGGGTTTTTTTTGTTGAAGAATATATCGAATATGTTTATCACATTTTTTATCAAGTATATTTCTACCCCGAGATGCAGTGACGGTAGCGTCATTTCGGTATTACTAAAGCTTAAAAACATGTGGGCAGTATTTGTCCAATTTGCACCTGAAATTGGCACAGCAGTTTCAGTACATCATGCACTCTGTGTCCAAACGTTTGAAGACATCTGCTCATCCAAAGGTTCTCCTGAAATCAAGGATATCTCTTTGTTGCAGTAACAGCCTCTGCTCTTCTGGGAAAGCTTTAAACTAGATGTTGGAACTGGAAGTCTGTGAGGTTTTGATTACATTCCACCACAGGAGCATTAGTGATGTCAGGTACTGATAGTTGGATGATGAGTTCTGGACACTTCAGCTCATTTCAAAGTATTTGATGGAGCTCCTTTACTCCAGAGTACGCACTTCCACTTCTCAACAGCCAAATCCTGGGGGACTTTATAGCCTTTTAGATCATGCTGGCCATTAGGCATGGTGACATTAGTCAAGTCAAGAGGCTTTTATTGTCATTCTGTCTATGTACAAGTCAGTTCAGTCATTGTGAGTTCAGAAATCTGATTGCTTGCGGAACAAAGCTGTTGCAGAGTCTGGCAGTGATGGCACGGATGCCCCGGTACCTTCTGCCAAACGGAAGCTGTGAGAAAAGTCCGTGTGAAGGATGGATGGGGGTCGTCCACAATGCTGGTGGCTTTTCAGATACAGCATGTGGTGTAGATGTCCATGATGGAGGGGAGAGAGACCCCAATGATTTTCTCAGCTGTCCTTACTATATGCTGTAGGGTCTTGCGGTCAGAGGCGGTGCAATTCACAAACCTTAGGCTTATGTGCATTACTTATTCAAAAATAAAAATTTGCTAAAACTAGAGACCAGCCATCTTTCCTTTTTGTGTAACCGCTGTGTACCATTTGGGAGCAACGAGGAGGCGGATGCATATGCGTAAATAATCGAGATTTATTATGGGTAAATCCATATTCAGGGTCAAGACGGTCCAGGGTCATAGAGCCAATACAGAAAACAGGAGGGACAGACATGACAACAAAGGAACAAAGGATAAACACAACCGAAGCCAGAAAACACCAAACAATCCAAACAATACAATACACCTCAGATCAAGACCTACAACCTGACATGGCAAAACACAGGGCTTAAATACAACAGGGATGATGAAGGACAGCAAGACACAGGTGGCAAACACAGGTGGTTACAATCAGGGGCGGGGTCAAGCAACAAGGGGGTAGGACAGGGAAGAATCAAAACAAAGAAAGCACATGGACAAGTAAACAAAAGCACATAGATGACTGGGAGGGGCCAATCATGACACGCTGGCCCATAGATTATTGTTGGGGGAAGGGGGTCTCCATGCAGGCCATGCTTGGAACTAGTGCATCTCAGGGTGAAACGGGCTAATATGCATAGAAAATTAAAATAATCTTGTGGGTTTAATAGGACTGTGTCACCAGACTGACTTGGCCCATGGGCCTTGTGTTTTACACATAGGCCTTAAAGTAACTGAATTCACTTATTAGAAGGTGTCTAATTTCTTTTGGGCACAAGATAAATGACTGGCTGGCTCTGTCAGTCGGGGCCTGTCTTGTGCCTCAATCATTAATCTACTGCCTGCAGTATCATTATTTCATATTACTTCAGCATGAATGGATGGGACTAAACTGCTATAGGTCGACTGGGCTGTGATACATAAACATGTTCATGATGACGTCACAACCATAATGAATGTGGCATGAGGTGTTTTGCAGTTTATGGACAGGAGACAGTGATGCATTTGTTTACTTTAAAGTTGTTTGCTGTTTGAAATAGACTTTCAAAGACTGGATGATCAGGGTCTCTTTGTAGTAGAAGCTCATGCCAAATGGATGCTAAATTAAGACGTCTCTTTTTGCACTGCAATTCCTTTACACCCATATATCTAAAAGAAATGTGGTTTGGTTTCGATACTCTTTAGTTTCTTTTCCAGAATATCACTGCAAGTGCAATAGTTACGTCCACATCACTGGAGATTCTGAAGTCTTCCAGGCAATTTAACTAAAGTACCTTTCATTTGAAAACTACACAAAGGTGAAGTGGAGCACTTTTCTGCAGAACCTTTAATTTGACTGAAAATAAATCATTTAGCTGATTGAAATGGACTAAATTATATGACTGTGACTTCAGGCTAGGCATAGCATCTTTCAGAATTATGTAATGATGATAGGGTCCTGCCTGCTAAAACCTGCATGATCTTAGAGTTGAGGTACTTGTATAGAACAGTATGTACATATATGGCCTAGATTTAGCTAGAGCACATACTGCACATGTGCTTCAGGTATGTAATATATATAGTACTGTGCAGAAGTCGGAGACCCCCCCCCTCCTCCCCTCCTCCCCTTCATTTATTTAACTGCCTGTGAAAACGACCATTAGATGCAATTTTTTTAGTGCCAAAGAAAGTAGAAAACATATTTAACAGGCAATTATACGGCCTCAAAACAATAATTTTAGTGTGTTCACTTTTTGCTTTTACTACAGCTTCAGTTCTTTCCAAGAGGCTCGCTGTAATGAGGAGCGATGAGACGGACGCATTCGCATAAACCAGAATAAACACAGCAAACAGAGAATCAAACAACAAACAGAGACCGAGACATCAAACAAAGACCGGCAAACACAGGGCTTAAATACACAGGGATACTGAGGGTCAGGTGAAATCAGGGGAGGAGTTACAAAACGAGGGGCAGGACTACAGAACAAAACGCACATGGAAGACCAAAACAAAGGAGCACATGGAGTAGTAGGAGGAGACAACCGTGACACTCGCTTTCAGCTTCTCAGCACCTTCAAAGTTCAGTTTTCAAAGCTGGCTGCATTTTCTGCTTCTCAAATTGGTCAAATTTAGACTCTATAGATCTATAAAATGTATAAAACTTTACTCCACATTTCAGATGTCCAGCTTTAGCGTGGTAATATACATGATATATTTTTAGTGAGGTTCTTCTTGAACAGCTACACATCCTTTTAGACCCATAGATCTGACTGGTCTTCTCACAGTGGAAGGATGGACAGAAACACCTGTGGATGTTTTCAGACCTGAAGCAGATTTTCTCCTCTCTCTCTAAGGTGAAAGCTTTACGTGCTGTTTATCTGGTAGGGACAGTGTTGGTGGTCTACCAAGTCTTACACGGTTGTTATGAGTCCCATTTGTTTCTAAATGATTTAATACTAAGTTCCAGTTTTGGAAACATGATTTTTCCCTTATTTTCCTTTGGCCTTCTCCTTCCTTGTGCAAGTGGACTGTCATATATAATTTCTGAAATATGTTCTTTTGTCTGTTGCTCATGAGCGAGAAATTCGAAGGCAGCTGAGGTAGTGCTGGACGATATGACCTCAAATCAGTATCAAGAATAATTGAATGTTTTACCTCGATTACGATTAATGAACGATTATTTTTGGGGTTTTCTTTTTGTTTTTTGTGGGTTATTTTTGCCTTCATAGTTCACTGAAAATGTTTGTGCTATAAATATGTATCTTAATGTAAATCGTCTTAACAGCCAGATCGGAATTCACGCAACTTTTACATCAGTCCAACTCGACATTCGTCATAATTTCGCGCTGCTGAGACCTAATAAACATTTGGGGTCATTTTTCTGTACAAACATTAGACGAGACTTATCGAAACACCTCTGCAACGTCAAAGAACAGTTTAAAGTCTGAAAAAAAGGATTAAAGAATCCGAGGACACGAATCAAAGAAGTGACTGTGCCCTTTTTACGGCTCGAACACATGCCGAGTGATGAGCCCAGCTGTCAGTCAGTGAAGCTTCATGCTGGCT
Source organism: Pygocentrus nattereri (assembly GCF_015220715.1). Taxonomy (NCBI): domain Eukaryota; kingdom Metazoa; phylum Chordata; class Actinopteri; order Characiformes; family Serrasalmidae; genus Pygocentrus; species Pygocentrus nattereri. The sequence goes on from NC_051239.1 coordinate 8,084,386, forward strand.
CCTGTGATGCTGGCGAAGATCAAACCGAAAGCTCTGGGAGCGACTGGCGTTCGTTCATAGTTATAATTGTTTACCTCTGGATAAGCCGCATGACGTGTCGTTCTTTTGCATACGTGAGTCGGTTTAGGAGCTGATCTGTTCAGACTGACATACAGATCACATTTAAAAATGGTATGAACAGCCAAAAAAAAAATCGATTTGGTGAGAAAATCAGATTTGGGCCACTTTTCCTTGCTGTGTACACATGGCGTGGTGGAGTAATGTGAGGACACGCATGGTAGTAAGTTTTTTAAGAGGACAGTACATGAACATACAGAGTGGTTAAAGGATTAACAGTATTTTCAACAAATATAACCGACATGGGCAAGATTATGTTGGTTAGAGGTTCTGAATGTCAATTTCTTTACGTTTGATTAATCGCCTGGCCCTAAGCTGAGGGGACTTTGGGTAGTTGATTGTGTGGATGTTTGTGTCTGCTTGAGGAGGAACATAATGTCAGTGACTCCTTTGGGAACAGATTTTTTTGGGAGGACACAGCTGTAACTCTTTAGTTTTAAGATTGGATTGTACAAATTAAAATCTCACTTAACCCCTATAACCTAAAAATAGCTTGACCAGTTTGCATGGAAGTCCCTGCAGTTGCTGAATAATAAGCCTTAGTCTGTAAACCGCCTGTGATTTTACAGGTTTAATGGCTGTTTTGACTGGAAGTCAATTTTAAAAAGGTTAGTGGAGGTCTTTATCAGGTGTTTTTGTGTCCTGTGTTTTTGCTCCGGCTAGAGTTGTTGAAGAATTTTGGCTGATTGTGGTTATGGTCTGTTTGCTGGTTAACCACACTGTAAAAACTGATGCGTTGTTCCTACACAGTTGAACATAAAATAGAAATTTAACACCAAAACGAACTCAGATTATGACGGTTTCTGAACACATCAGGACAAAAGGGTGAAATAATTTTTAGTTGAATAACAACAGCCTATAAATATTCACACTAAAAAGAGATCTGAACAACGATGAGTCATAAATTCCTCCCTTATACTGCCTGCACACCTCTGTTCAATCATAAATTCATTCATGTCTTCTTGGCTTCTTAGCATTTAAGAGCTAGGCTCACATTTACAGCCATTCACCAAGGCCTGTCTTTTGGGGTAGCTGTCATATGCATTTATATTAATGACCCAGATGGTTTCATAATGTATAGATATTACCCAGCACTGCCCATTAAAGTTTGATTTAGTATTTCAGCTGACCCGTACTTCGAGGCACAGCTGAACAACCCGGGGGCAGTTTACTCATAAAAAATGAACAACTTCACTTCCTCCCATGACTCTTCTGACCCACAAGCCTGACCCTGAGCCCCTTAACATGTGCTTAGAGTGTAGAAAGATTGCTAAATATTGGGATTTATCACCATGTAGTCAGTTGGACGTCAGTGTGATGAAGAGAAGCTAATTTGCATTCTCACTGCATGTCCGTTGACATTTATTTGTGTAAATGTATTTGGATGATGGTTCTCTTGTTTCTCATATTTTTCAGTATGCAGTCTAGACTTTATCAGAAGAGGGGACGGCTCACTGGTCGAAATCTTAATAGACCTCTGAGGTCGTGCTTCGTTTGGCTTTTAGTATTATGTCCAAATGAGGAATTCCTGGTCTAAGCCATTTTCAAAAATTGCCCCAATCACACCCTGTGATGAACAAAAATCTTCATTGTGTCCTGTCTACGTTCTCCTGTCGTCACTGGGTGCTTTCAGTTATGAGCTACATTATTGCTGCATGCTAACTCTCTTGTGCATTTAATTGCCGTCAGGTGAAAGTAAGGCTACAGGTAAAGCTGTACGCCGCTTCATCTGTATAGTGTAGCAGCTCCAGCTATTTGAATTATAGCATCCCTTTGGCAAAATCCTCGACAAACCTGACGAAACTTCATTTGGTGACATTGCCTCTGTTTAAATATCAGCTTCTTAACTACCTCATAATTCAAATCGTGCAGAGTTGCTGGCGGGAAGATTTGCAGTCAGAGTGCAATAGAGGCAGTTTTCGAAAATGCCATTCATTTTTCCAATAGGGCTTCGCCCGACACTAATAGCGAACCACAAATTGATGGCTTGTCCTCTGAGGTCTGTGAGATAGCTTATCACACTCCACATAGCACTCGTATTACAGTGAGTCCTGCCCTTTCATTAAGATACAGTCACTTTATTGGTAAGGTGTAGCAAAAAAAATGCCTGTCTTATCATACTGTGGCATCAGAGCACACTTCAGCTCCCGTGATGCTTTGCTCATACTTAGCTGGGCTGTATTTATTTCTTAAAACAGTGAGTAAAGGTTAACAGTTAAGGCCCAATTCCATTTCTACCTTTTACCCCTACCCCTTGTTTTCGAGTGTCACCCCAACACCTTGAGTTACAAGGGATGGTGGTTGAAATCTTGCCCTACGAAATGGGACAAACCGTCAAATAAAACAAAGAACATTACTTCATTAACAGATACTAGTGGTGCTCTGTAGGCGACCCGGCCCGACTTCAGTGACAGCAGAGGAGGGTAAAGTTCAGCTCCTCACTGCTAGGCTTTAGTTACATTTAGGGCATCATATGCCTTCAAAGAGGGGGTATAAAACAATTATTTATAATCCCCATCGCTAATTGTTTGGTGATACAAAGCTGAAGTCAGCTATTCACCAGCTTCTTGCTCGAATTTTCTTGTTCCATCTTAAACGGTGCAGCAGTCACATTCTGCAGCTTCAGTCATCAGACCTGCTGGACTATTTAAGGTGGAACAGGAATGTTAACTAGCTAGCTACCAAGACATTTGTATGCTATTAGTGATTTTATGCTTGTTATGAAGAAAACGAGCATAATACATTGAAACAACATTAAACTAAAATAAAACAGCGGTTATCGTAATTTTTTAACAGAGAAAATACTTTGATTTGTGGGTTGCTTTGGTCGCTCGCGCAGCCATCTTGCCGCTTTTTCTTTTTTCTCATAACACTCCGTTTGAAGTGAGCCTCTGAAAAACCTCCGTTTAGAGGGTCATGCAGCCTGAACACTTCTCCCTGCCCCTCTATCTCAATAAAAATTGGGACATCCTGCCCCTAGGATGGAGGGCTAAGGGCTAAGTGGTAGGGGCAAGGGTTGGCATGGGATTGGGCCTAAGTATGTGATGTTAGTGTATAGAGGATATGTATCAGCTGGGTATGGTGTTTGGGAGTGTGAGCTACCGTCTTCCAGGTTTGTGTCCTGATGCATAACCTTGGCTGGGTTCTGTAGATGGATGTGACCTCGCTTCCCTCTTTTGAAAATGAGCGATTTTCCTCTTCTGTACTTTGGCTGCTGTGTCAAAATAAGGCTGCGGTTTGGGCACGAACTTCAAGTTGTCTAAGCTTCCTCCGTGCACCCTCTGCACAGATACAGTACAGTACACAGGCACAGATTACAGCCCTAGACGTTATCAGTGGATTAACCCTAGAAACAGCTGTAAAGGAAACTGCCGTTATGGCAGGCATGTCTCCACACATGTCTGCTCAGAGACTTTTTCACCATGGAGCCAAGTGGTTCTCAGGGCCATACTTGGCCATTCTGCGCTGGTCTGGACTCGTGAGACTGGTGACCGTTTCTTTTTCTTTCTGGTACACCACTAAATCAGAACCAGGAAATACTAAAGAAAACTACACAAACGAGTGGGTCACTGCTAACAGGGTGGTGGACGAAGTACACAAAACATGTAATGGAGTTAAAGTAGAGACACCCAAGGTAAAATATTACTCCAGTAAAAGTAGAAGTTCCTCCCTTTAGACCTCCACTTGAGTAAAAGTACTGAAGTATTTTCCCTCAAATGTACTTAAGTATCAAAAGTAAAAGAGTAATTCTGTCTCTGATGTCCTGTTATCATTTTTATAACCAGACTGGCTTCATGAACTCATTTCAGGGGAAAGTCCTCCAGCGTCTCTCTTGGTAAACCAGTCTTTTAATAGAACGTCATTAATTAGTGACGCTGACGTCTATTAAAATGATCAGAAGCACAAAACACTGAAGGTAAACAGTTTCCATCAGGGAGAACCGAGTGGCTCTGAAATCACTTTTTACACACAAGCAAAGTTTCAGTTTCAGATTTTACTTAGTTACAAGTTTAAGTTTAATAAAAACTTTAAACTCATGATCACAAATGAAATGTGCTTTAAGTTATGAGTCTTTATCCCCTAAATGGGTGTTTTTAATCATGGGTTCACTAAAACTGAGCCCGTACTGCAGTGGGAGGCATGATACACTCCCTTTAGCTTAGCCTAGCAGGATAACATTACAGCTTAAAATACTACAGAACAGGTAAGAATTCGTCTTTCCATCACTCCCAACACCGATTTTGCTCTTGCCGTTTTATGTTTTTATCATCTATAGATGTGATAGCAGAGCACCAGTTTAATCGAACCTGCACTGGGGTGTTTGGTTCTTTTTAGCTAAGCCCAATTAGCTAGGAGAAGAGCATTAGCTTAGCTGTGAGGCTCTGGCTTCAGACACCAGAGAAGAGGTTCCACAGATTTAAGTCATTACCATCTGAGTTTTTGTCAGTAAAGCGTTTATTTTAGTGTAGAACCGTATATGTGTGGAAAAGCCACTGGAACTGTTACACTCCTTGCTCAGAACCGTTCAACCCTGCAGTGGATAAAGGGCCTTCATTCTTATGGTTTGGTAGTTCTTGCTTTAAGTATAATAAATACTTTTACAGGCTGTTTTAAAGACTATAAATCACATCATCTCAAAATGTCATTATGTCTAAGTTATAGTCTACTGTGAATGCAGCCTGTTATTGCTATTAGACCATTAGTCTAACTTTCACATTAAACCTTCTGCACCATAACCCACATTACTCCTCACACACGTACATACACCGATCAGGCCTAACATCATGACCACCTCCTTGTTTCTACGCTCATTGTCCATTTTATCAGCTCCACTTACTCTATAGCTGTACTTTGTAGTTCTACAGTTACAGACTGTAGTCCATCTGTTTCTCTGATACTTTGTTACCCTCTTTTACCCTGTTCTTCAGTGGTCAGGACCCCCATGGACCCTCACAGAGCAGGTACTATTTGGGTGGTGGATCATTCTCAGCACTGCAGTAACACTGATGTGGTGGTAGTGTGTTAAGGTGTGTTGTGCTGGTACAAGTGGATCAGATACAGCAGTGCTGCTGGAGTTTTTAAACATTCACTGTCCACTCTATTAGACGCACTTGCGTTGTTGGTCCACCCTGTAGATATAAAGCCAGAGACGATAGGTCATTTCTTGCGATAGGAATCTTGCTTTGCGTTATTGCCTGTGACACACCCACTTCTCACCTGCGCGAGCCCTCTTCCTCTTCTCCTGCACCATGAAGGCATCTGTGGCGAGTGTGTTTGTGCCCTCTTGCTTTGTTTGTTCTGTGGTAAGCTGCAGCATTTCTGCTTGTGCTTCTCACAGTCTTGGCTGGTGGTGTAGTGGGTTTTGGTTGGCTAACGTGCGCGATCTGAGCTCTGGCATGTTCACGCTTCTCCGTCATGTCCACGGCCGGTGTCCAGAGTTTTTGTTTTTGGCCTCGAGTGCTGTGCATTTTTGTTTTTTACACTCTGGCAATGTTTAAATGCTCACAAACTGAACTTACACACCTCGACTCTGCCGGACCACTTGGGATTGTTTGACGTCCACGTTACATCCACCGTTCAAAAAGAGGACCCTCGTTTAATTATGGCTGTGATGGCTCTGATGCGCGGATCCCGACTATATGGACATATAATCGTGCTTGCCGGCGTGACACTAAAGCCATCCGTGGAGTAAATCATGGCCATCTCCGTCCACTTTCAAAACGGGTTGAACCTTCTCTTCCCTGCCGTCGCTGCTTTAACCTTGCTCATCTTAACGCACGATCCATAACCAATAAATCGTTATTCAATGACCTCATCACCAAGAAAAAATGGATGTTTTTTCTTTCGGAAACCTGGCAACAACCTGGTGACTACTTACATGTAAACAGGCTGACGCCCCAGGCTACAGCTATCTCTCAAAACCCCGACTGAAAGGGAGAGGAGGTGGTCTGGCTGTGGTTCATCATTCCGTTTTAATGGTCAAAGAACTTTCCCTGTTCAGTACTACAGCCTTTAAATATATTGCTTTGAAGGTTGTTTCCTCCTCACTTTTATTGTTCCTGTTAGTTTATCGCCCTCCCAAACCTGCTGCAAACCTCTTGTCTGAATTTAATGGACTCCTCACAATCATCTCATCTCTTTGCTCTGCCATAATTGTGCTTGGCGACTTCAATATCCATGTTGATACTGAATGCTCTTTGACATCTGAGTTCATTTGTTTTAGTGTTTTAACTTGATGCAGCATGTTGACTTTCCAACTCACACTCATGGTCATACTCTTGATTTACTCTGCTCTACTGGTTTGAATGATATCTCTGTCTCTGGTTCAGTTTCTGGTATCTCTGACCATAAGCTCATTGAACGTAGTTTTTTCATTTTTCTACTCTTCCCCCCTGCGAAAAAATCTCTGTTGTCTATCATGATATTAGGTCTGTCAATCTCAATCGGTTTGCTGCTTCTCATCAGTCTTCAACCCTGTCTGATCTACATAACCTATCATCCCCTGAGAGCATGGTTTCTCTCTATAATGACACTGTCTCTGGACTGCTTAATGATTTTGCCCCTTTTAAGAATAGACTTCTCCCTGCCACCCACCCCTGTCCTTGGTTCACCCCTGAACTAAGGGTACTGAAGGCCATTGGTCGGCGTCTTGAGCGCCTTTATAAAAAAACTAGCCTTACTGTCCACTTTCTACTTTACAGTCAACACACCCACAAATATAGGGATGTCCTTAATACTGCCCATTCCAACTACTACTCCTCCATCATAAATAATGCTAGGTCTAGGCCAAAAACTCTCTTTCGAACTGTTAACAAGCTCCTCCAAACTCCCCCCCCCCGAGTATACAATCACCCACATGTCCGGCCTGACACTGCAGGACGACTGACTGTCGAGCCCCCCTGCTACCCACTTCAGACCAGCTGCCCACACCCCAGCTACCGCCAGCTGCCTTGGACTAGCTGCCCACCCTACACTGATGTTCTCATAGACTCCTAGTTATTCCTACTACCAATATTACTGCTATTAATATTAGTAGTATAATCACTTGTAGGTAGTTTGACCAGAGGAGGATGGGTCCCCCCGGTGAGCCTCGTTCCTCCCAAGGTTTCTTCCTCAGTTCTGAGGGAGTTTTTCCTTGCCACCGTCGCCCCTGGCTTGCCCGCCATTTTTTACATTCTTGTTAAAACTTTGTCTTTTCTGGAATTCTGTGAAGCTGCTTTGTGACAACATCCGTTGTAAAAAGCGCTACAAATAAATTTGATTTGATTTGATTTGATCCTCCATCCTCCTGTACCCATTCAGCTGAGCAATGTCAGGCTTTTCTACATTTTTTTTGACAAGAAAATTAATCAGATCTATAGGCTCTTTTCTTCTACTTCTCAGTCATTCTCCTTTACAGATTCTCCTTTAACAAAGCTAACTTGTTTCAAACCTGTTGACTCCTTTTCTGTCTCTGAGCTCATCACTAAGTCTAATGCTTCCTCCTGTCAGCTTGACCCTGCCCCCACCCCTCTACTCAAGGCCTGTCCATCTGTAATCAACACCCCAATTGCTATAGTGATAAATTCATGTCTCTCTTCTGGTTCTGTTCCTACTGCCCTTAAAACTGCTGCAGTTACTCCGATACTTAAGAAACCTGAATTGGACCCGACTTCTCTTTCTAATTACAGACCCATCTCACACCTTCCATTTTTAGCTAAAGCAATGAAAAGAGTGGTCGCTTCCCAACTCCAGACATTTCTGAGTGATAATGCCCTCTATGAGCCATTCCAGTCTGGTTTCCATACTCACCACAGCACTGAGACCGCTCTTCTGCGAGTTGTTAATGATCTTCTCCAGTCTGTTGATAGTGGTTCTCTCAATATTCTCCTGCGCCTCGACTTAAGTGCAGCTTTTGATACTATTAATGATGATGTTCTCATTTCTCGTCTTTTCTCTATTGACATCACTCGCACAGCCTTACAGTGGTTCAGGTCATATCTTACAGACAGACACCAGTTTATTACACTAGGCACCACAGAAGTCCTCCTCCTTTCCTGTTTGATGTGGTGTCCCGCAGGGCTCAGTTCTTAGACCCCTACTTTTCTAAATTTACATTTCACCCCTTGGGCAGATTACTCGTAGCCATGGCCTAAACTTCCATTGTTATGCTGATGATATACAGTTATATCTCAGTACACACACACCCTCAGATTCCCCTCCCAGTACACTAATTCACTGTATTTCTGATTTAAAGCTTTGGATGCATAATAACTTTCTCATGCTAAACACTGATAAAACTGAAGTCTTACTGGTTGGCCCTAAACATTTACTATCAAAATCATCCAATTTTTCAGTTAGTATTGATGGCCTGCTCGTTAAGCCTGCACCTGTTGTTAGAAATCTTGGTGTTTTACTCGACTCATCACTCAATTTTGATCTGCATATCAAGTTCCTCACTAAGACTGCATTCTTTCACTTATGTAACATTGCTCGTCTCCGACCGTTCCTGTCTGATAAAGATGCCAAAACTCTGGTTCATGCCTTCATTATGTCCCATATCGACTACTGTAACTCCCTCTTCGTTGGTCTCCCTGTAAAGTCTATCCAAAAGCTACAGTACATTCAGAACTCTGCAGCTAGAGTTAAGCATTCAGCTCATATCACCCCCGTTCTCTCTCAGCTACACTGGCTACTGGTCCCGTCCCGTATAAAGTTTAAAATCTTACTTCTCACTTTCAAAGCTTTGCATAATATTGCTCCCCTCTACCTCAGAGAACTGCTGACCTCTTACACCCCCTCTCGCTCTCTCAGATCTTCTAGTGATAACTTACTTGCTGTTCCACACACCAGACTTTCCACTTTGGGAGGGAGGTCCTTAAGTGCCATGGCCCCCAAACTCTGGAATTCTCTTCCTCAATCCCTCAGGGAGGCTCTTCTCTTTCTTCTTTTAAATCTGACTTAAAGACTTTTCTGTTTAATGCACATTTTTCTCCAATGCTATGTGAAGCGACCTTGGATTTGTGAAAGGCGCTTTATAAATGTATTATTATTATATTCTAGTTCTTCATCAGTGGTCACAGGACGCTGCGCACAGGATGCTGTTATCTTGGGATTTTGTTCACGAGCGAAGGAAGGATGGAGCGAGAGGTTGACAGGCGGATTGGTGCGGCATCTGCAGACTCTATACCGGTCCGTTGTGGTGAAGAGAGAGCTGAGCCAGAAGGCAAAGCTGTCAATTTACCGGTCAATCTACATTCCGACTCTCACCTATAGTCGAGAGCTTTGGGTAGTGACCGAAAGAACGAGATCGGGGATACAAGCGGCCGACATTAGCTTTCTCCGCAGGGTCGCCGGGCTCTCCCTTAGAGATAGGGTGAGAAGATCGGCGATTCGGGAGAGGCTCGGAGTAGAGCCGCTGCTCCTCCACGTAGAGAGAATCCAGTTGAGGGTTGTTCAAGCATCTGGTAAGGATGGCCTCTCTACGCCTCCTTAGGGAGGTGTTCCAGACATGTTTGACGGGGAGGAGATCCCGGGGAAGACCCAGAACACGTTGGAGGGATTATATCTCTCAACTGTCTTGGGAACGCCTTGGTATCCCTCCGGAAGAGCTGGAGGAGGTGGCGGGGGAGAGGGAGGCCTGGGCCTCTTTGCTTAGGTTGCTGCCCCCGCGACCCAGACTCAGATAAGCGGTTATGGATGGATGGATGGATGGATGGATGGATGGATGGACTATTCTCAGTCCAGCTTTGACACTGAGGTGTTTAAAAACTCCAGCAGCACTGTGGTGTCTGATCCGCTCAGACCAGCGCAACACAACACAAACTAAGACAGCACCACCACCACCACATCAGTGTTACTGCATTTGTTGAGAATGATCAGTGAGCACAGAAACAAGGGGGTGGTCATAATGTTATGTCTGATGAGTGTATATTGTCATAATACATGGGATATTTAACCTTATAGAATCAGTCCTGCCTAGTAAATCAAGCATGTTTATAATGCAGTGACACAGCTCTCCTAATCTGAGAAGCTTCGTAAATGCAGAATCAGTTGCAACACTGAATAAATAAATAATATTAGGGATGCTTCTAAGGCCTTTACTTTAGATGTGGGTCACTTTAGCTGGTCAAAGCACAGAGATGAGGAGGGAAAAACACTCAGCAGAATCATAAAGAACATTGAGCTTTTGAAGTGCACCTTTTCATGCCAGTCTGTAAACTGCAGCACCATCATCAAGCCGAGGAAGAACAGTCTTTAGAATTTGGCGGCCGACTGGAAAAGGAACTTGGCCTTAAAAGTTTGTGTGAAGGAAATTTCAAACACTTTATGCTTGTGAGGAAATAAGTGTGGATAACATGTGAAGAGTCTGTGAGCTATGTTGTACTGAATTGTTGAGTCACTCCGTTAAATTGTTTTACATCATTTTTGTGCAGGATTTTTTGAGCAGGCCTGAAATCGTAGCTCAGTGATGCGCTGGAGCCATGCTTAGGATGACCCCCTTCCTCAACACTGTAACCTCTCCCCTAACACCATATCATAAAAGCTAGAGATCATTACCATCAATAGTTCTGCTAGCCTAACTCTACTTGGCTAGGTTATGCTAAGATAAGATGGGTTTATTGTCATTGCACAGTGTACAACGAAATTGAGCAGCAATCCAACGGCACTTCCTACATACAAAACAATTTAAACATAAGGCTAAAATATATAAAGTGCAGATTTAAGGAAAAAAGTATCAAAATCTTAAATATAAAGAAAAAGGACTATAAAAACTATGTATTCTAAAACAGTCAATAGGCAATAGACAGGTGAGGTAGCAGTTGTTGTTGCACATTTACCTTGGACGGCTTATAGCGTTATATAATATTGCACATCTAAGAATTATTGCACAGAAAGAATACAGATTATAGATTACACTCCAGAGAACAAATGAATAATAAATTGAACAGAGGTGGAGTGAAACACTGGAACAGTGTAAAGTGGCCTATGAAATCAGTGCCAGTAAAGAGCAGTAGCGGTGTTCAGGCGGTTCTACTGAGCACAGTGTTCTATGGAAAGTCAATAATCAATAGTACTGCTCGTGTCAGCTTAAGCGCTGCTAGTGGCTACGTTTCATTCCAAGAGAGGCTTGCTGCCTAACCTGGCAAGCTAAAGGATGTGCTAATGTTACAAGGCTGAAGTCAGTTTCCTATTCGCCAGCTTCTTCTCTGAGTTCCTCCATTCTCTCTTGAACTCCTTGAGACCACTGGTGGTTCCAAAGCACACTTTGTCATATTCTTCATAACTTTCGTATTTCAAAAGCTACATTCAGATGTCGTATGTGGCTGTAACTCTTCTTTCCAGCCAGACAGATGGAGATTTCAATTTTAAACGCAAATCTGGGCTATAAACTATAAACAGATGGCGTCTCTTCAGTGATCTGCTCTGTAAAAATATTAAAAATAGTAAAAATTATTATTATAAAATAATACAAAGATTTTTGTCTTTCAGCAGTAAGTTACAAGCATAGAGCGATATGTATGATTATAAAACCCATCTTGTAAATTCAGATGAACAAACCAAAATATACCCTGGAGAATCAGAGGTTAAGTGGTGCAGCAGTTACATTCTGGCAAATTTGAAGCTGAAGAGAAGCTGCACCTCTCCCTCATTTGGGCGTGGTTTCAGTGCCCTCACATACACGCCCCCAGCACTCAAAGCAGATACGTTTATATGCTTGATTAAAAAAATCATTTCAAATTTGGCTGGATGGTTAGAAACACTTTTTCTCAACATACATTTATTACTGCTTTACACAGGCTTTAAAGAATCATTAACAGCAGCTCGAGTGTGACTGACTCTGAGGTTCACATAGCTTTATTTCTTATGAAATGTGTTATTATAATCTTCCCGAGCTTTTTTTTATCAATCACTCCAAGAAGGATTGAGCTATAGGTGTTTCAGTGCCTTTGTGGAGCTGTATGCTCTACTCTGTCAGTATTTTTATGGAATGAGTGCATCATGAAGTGTGAAAGAGAGAGTATTGTAGTGAAAATCAATTGGAGATGGGGATGAGGTTGGAGGGTGTAGAGGATCGGGGAGTATTGATTGGAAAGGCTGGAAGCGCGCTGAAGAGAATGGAGATTTCTCTCTAAATCTTTCCCAATCAATCCACTTATAGCATTATAGCTGGCGCACTGTTTCAACTGTGAGTGTCTGACTGTGCTTTACGAGGACAAGCACTGTTTCATTGCTCGTCTGAAGTCTGAAGTTTTGGGCTCTTCGCCTGCCGTCAAAAAAAAAAAAAAAGGGAGTAAGCTTTATTGTTCCCAGCATTGCTTCGTCATGAAATGCATTTTCTGAAAAAGAAACCAAAAGTTCTAACCTGTCGACTGTGTTGGAAGATTGCCCACAGATGCTGCATCAGAATTCAGCGCCGTTGTTCACTTCCAGTCACAGAGGCAGGCCTGTTTCTGCTGAGTGCTGTGCACTAGAATGAAATTGCTGTCACAAATTAAAGCAGCGATACGGTTCGTTTTCTCATGGCCGGCTATGGACATGCTTGTCTGTCTCCGAATGCTTCAGACATGGTTTTCGCATACCTTGTGAGAAGAACGCTCTGTGCCAAAACCGCGGCCTGTGACAGACTGCTGTCGACTCTGCAAGCCGTTATAGTGTAACTGCTTAAAAAGCTTCTTTTTGTCTCTATTTTCACTAGAAATAGCAAAAGTAAATACATTTTAATGCCTATATCGGTTGTGGCGGTCTTCCTTTTATGTTCTTATCTAATACTCCTATCAAATACTCTAGATAAGCAACTGCTTTCATTTTACTGAGCACAGATATTTACATTAGTGCTGCATGATGAGCTGTTGACCATCATCGTGTTGCTGGCTGCATTATGAGCCTCTTAACCAGTCACAGTATTTTCTGTGTGCTGTGAGCATCTTGACCAGTCGCAATTCCAGATGAGTGCTTAAAACAATTAAAAACAAATAAGGTTGGTCAGAATGCAGGCCAGTCTTCAATCATGTCACATTGAGTTCATCAGTGTGTTTGATACATTGCTAACATCATATGTAGCAATAAAATTAAATTAAATAATTCATGATTATCACATTATTTTATAATCTACCAGGAATTTATTCCACACCTCCAAAGTTCAGTCTTAGAAGTTGGTTGCATTGTTTTGCTTCTCAAGATCCAGAAAATCCCAGACATATTCAGTGATGTTGAGGTTTGGTTTGGGGTGACCAGCTTCTTTGTCTTGTTTTAGAAATCGCAGTCTGTTGAAGCTGTTCTTCTGCGCAGTATGTATATGCTCAGAAAATCACCAGTTTTAGAATAAATGCAAAGGACATTAATAGAAGAAGTAGTGATTTTCCATATGTCAGTGTATTTGTTTAACCCTGTAAATGGCCAGGGCCAGCCATGGGCTCCAGAGTTTTATTATACACTTTTGTAACCTAAGAATAGCTCAGCCAGTTTGCACTGAAGTCCCCGTATTTACTGGATAATGAGCCTAAGTATGTAATAAGCCTGGGATTTTAAGGGGTTAACCATTTCTAAACCTGTACTCATAGCAGATCAGTATTGTTTGTAATGATCAACCAACATCTGGTTTGGCTAATTAGCCCTTTGTTATGCTAAAGCTAAGTGTGCTACTGAAATGTAACAAATCCATGCAATGGCTGGGGGCGTCCAGGAGACATCTGGACCAAAACTTAGTTATTCAAACTGGCTTACAACAACTTTTTTAAAAATAAGAAGTTTTTTTCATTTTTTAGGGTGACACGGTGACACAGTGGGTGGCGCTGTCACCTCAGCAAGAAGGGCCTGGGTTTGATTCCCCAGCCGGGCAACCAGGGTCTTTTCTGTGTGGAGTTTGCGTGGTCTCCCCTTGTCTACATGGGCTTCCTCCCACAGTAGACATGCCATTAGGCTGACTGGACATGCTAAATTGCTCTTGGGTGAGAGTGTGTGTGAATGTATGTGTTTGTGTGCCCTGCGATAGACTGGTGACCTGTCCAGGGTGTATCCCTGCGACCCAGAAGGATAAGCGGCTTAGAATATTTGTTATTTTTTTTATAACAATTTTATTGCTGTGAATGTTAACGTACTGTATCCTCAGCACACTGTGCCTTTTGCATCATAAAAACATAACTCACCCCTAACTGGAGACAATGGACCATGCTGTCATCATCAGTAATTAGAACACACTCGGTGTCTCCCTGCGGTATCCCCCCTTCCCAGCTCCCTCTCTTCACACTCTCTCACATTAATTACCTGACACACACTATTAATAACTACTAGCCCACTTATTCCCACTGCCAGCTCACTTCTTCCCACTCCCTTTGCCCATTCCCAACACTTCCCCCATCCTCCGGCCGCCTCTTCAAGAGGAAGTGCAGGGGCATTTGATTGTTCACGTCAGCTTCTCTAAAGGGAATCTGTGAGGTGAAGATCTCTCTCCACCCCATCTCTCTCTCCTTTACTCTGCCTTTCAGTATTTTTTTTTCTCATCCCCCATTTTACCTTTCCCACTTATACAATCACTCACTCAATCTTCCTCTCTCTCCCACACACACCCAGTACACCCTCTCTCTCTCTCTCTCTCTCTCTCTCTCTCTCTCTCTCTCTCTCTCTCTCTCTCTCTCACTCTCTCACACACACACACACACACACACACACACACACACACACACACACACACACACACACACACACACACACACCAGCACTCAGCATGGCCCAGAGCTGCTTACTTTCATGTGAAAAGGCCATTTGACTGACATGCTAACTGACCAATCAGTGTTTTTATGTGACCACAGGGGGCAGGGAATTCTCAAAACAGCACTACAAGAACAGACCTATGTGAAAGTGGTGTTGAATAGTGTGCAGCCCCCAGGAAATGCTTCATCGACTTACAATCAAACTAATAACTTTTGAGATGATGCCGTGAACTCTGAATCTAATGCTTGTTGTATCAGTGTGGTGCTCATAGAGGTGTGTGTGTGTGTGTGTGTGTGTGTGTGTGTATACAGGGTGGGCCATTTATATGGATACACCCAAATAAAATGGGAATGGTTGGTGATGTTAACTTCCTGTTTTGGCACATTAGTATACGGGAGGGGGGAAAACTTTTCAACATGGGTGGTGACAGAAGAAATGCCAGCACAGGCTTCCAGTATCCGTAGTTTCAGGTGCTGCACATCTTGTATCTTCACAGCAGAGACAATTGCCTTCAGATGACCCCAAAGATAAAAGTCTAAGGGGGTCAGATCGGGAGATGTTGGGGGCCATTCAACTGGCCCACGACGACCAATACACTTTGGAAGCTGGCAAGTTCCCTGAGTTTTTCCAGCAAGATGGTGCACCACCACATTATGGGTGTCAGGTCCGAGCATTCCTAGATGAACAGTTTCCTGGAAAGTGGATTGGTCATTGTGGGCAAGTTGAATGGCCCCCAAGGTCTCCCGATCTGACCCCCTTAGGCTGGAGTGGTGGTGGTGTGTTAGTGTGTGTTGTGCTGGTACGAGTGGATCAGACACAGCACTGACACTGTGTTTACTCACTGTCCACTCTGTTAGATACTCCTAATTTTGTCAGTCCACCTTGTAGACATGAAATATATATGTGTGTGTGTGTGTGTGTGTGTGTGTGTGTGTGTATATATATATATATATATATATATATATATATATATATATATACACATGCTAGGAGGGTGAAAGCTAACATGGGCTTCCTCCAAGGCCTGTGAAACCAGCCATCGTACTGCAGCGTCATTGGACAGCCGAACGCTTGGAGGAAAGCACCAACCGCCACATCTGTTGCATCAGCTAACAGGCACCTGCACTGACTATCATGGCATTGAGTGATGGGGGGAGAAGGAGGGGCCATCCTACCCACTCAAAGAAAGTGAGGCCAGTTGTGCTCTCTTCGATTCCCAGCTACGGATGGCTGTAGCATCACCTGGGATCGAACTTGCGATCTCATGATGATAGGGACAACGCTTAGACGGTTGCGCCACTTGGGAGCCAGTTGGCTGGATATTTTTGGTTGCTGGACTATTCTTAGTCCAGCAGTGACACACCACCACCACGTCAGAGTTACTGCACTGCTGAGAATGATTCACTACCCAAATAGTACCTGCTCTGTGAGTGTCCATGGGGGTCCTGACCACTGAAGAACAGGGTAAAAGGGGGCTAACAAAGTATCAGAGAAACAGATGGACTACAGTCTGTAACTGTAGAACTACAGAGTGCAGCTATACACTAAGTGGAGCTGATAAAATGGACAATGAGCGTAGAAACGAGGAGGTGCTATGCCTGATTGGTTTATGTGTGAGAGGGGGTGTGGGTGTGGGTGGGTGTATGTTATATAAACAGATATAAATGTCATTTTGGCTGTGCTAATCTGTACTTTCCTGAATCGATTAATGGAATGAGGCCCCCTGGATGCACATTTTAAGTTGATGTGGTTCTGGGCTCCCGAGTGGTGTAACTGTCTATGCTGCGGAAAATATCTTGACGAGTGAAATCATCTCAAGTCTGCTCAGTATATCCAACACTTCTTATTATGAGATAGTTGCAAGAATGTTATAAGATTATATAACTTATTTATAAACATTTATTCCCTATATTATTTCATTAAGTCAAATTATCTGACTTTATTGCCAGATAATGTTGCTTGTTTTAAGATATACAGGATGATTCAAAAAGATTATTGTGTAATTTTACAAGTGATATGTTAGTGGTTGGGATAGTGTAGAGGTTAACACCTCTGCCTTCTACGCTGTAGACTGGGGTTCAATCCCCACCTGGGCATACGCCCTACACTTTACCAATAAGGGTCCTTGGGCAAGACTCCTAACACCGCCTTGGCCTACCTGTGTAAAATGATCAGATTGTAAGTCGCTCTGGAGAAGAGCGTCAGCCAAAAAATGCCATAAAAAAGTGATATGACCTCCTCCAGCTGTACAGAAACATCAGTGCCATTGTGAACTTCATCCCATACTCAACTGAACATGTCGGATGTGGCTGCACTCATGACTCTTTCAATGCAGTTCCGGAGATCATCCAGTGTTGTAGAACCAACGAGGAACGCTCTGGTTCTATTGGAGGTTCACTGCCCACGAAAATCACGCTGCACAGTTATGATGGATTCACTCTTAGTGAAGTGGAGAATGCAAAACGCTTTCTACTCAGGGGACTTCATCTCCTCTCAGACTGTAGGGAGCCCATCTTCCAGTGACCGAAACTCTGTGACCCTCTTCCAATGGGTATGTGATTGGTTCCTAGGCGTCTCACAGTTATAAAAATATGGCACTTTGAAAGTGGATGAGTCTTTTTGAACCACCCTCTACATAGATAGATTGATATGTTGCAGTTACATATAAGGAATGAGTAGTGAGATTACTTTTACCAGGAGTAACGTACTCCCATATTATTTTGAAAGAAGTAATTAATAACTTGGAATTTAAACTTTTTGCATCTCCCTCTCTTTGCATTTCTCTGCTGCACTTAAATGTTTTTTTGGATTTTCTTTCTTAAACCTAAAGAAACCCTTTCTCTCCATAATGTAGATTATGGCTTTCTTGTTTTGTTCATATCAGTCTGTCTTTCCCATGTTGTCATGTGATGACACAACTGTGTATAGTTCATTATTACTTTGACTGGGAGCTGCAATGAAACAACTGAAAATACAACCACTAAAATGTAAATTATCTAACAGTAACTTTTACGAAACATTGGCAGTTGTTCTGGCAATCTTCTCTCTTTTCATTCTCTGTACATCAAGACGCCTCGTCTGATGTTTTTTCTCTTTTCCTTTCATATTATTCTTCTAAAAATAATTCTAATAGTCCTTAATGATGTAATCTATATGATCAGAAATAGGCTTTTTTTTACATGCCTGTATTCTGTAGCACCTACATGTTTCAGTTGGTGCCCTTTATCAGCCCTAGTCAGGTCCCTTCAGCTTCGGACTAACATTTCAATCTCTAACTTCATGCCAGCTAATGGATTATTCATTTTGAAGATCACCTTTTCAATCACCCAGCTTGTTAACATAAGCAGCTGCCTTTAGAATAGAGGTAATGTCCAACAGAGCTGTAATTACTGCTCTTCTATTTACCTGTGTGGGTGAGAAGAGGTGATTTTAGAATGAGATAGGAAAAAGAACAAAGTGTTTTTTTTTTTCTAAAAAGAGAAGGAAAAAAAGGGAAAAATAACAGAGGTGAAAGAGTGTTGTTATTTTTGACAGTCAGTATCATCCCTCAGTTACAAGCACCCACTTTCCCTCCCACATAAACTCACCCTTACATCCAAACGTACAAAAACACACACACGCACTTGCTGACACACACGCAGTTTGGCCTCATATGAAAGGCACTGTGTGACTCCAGCGAGAAACATGTAAATCTCCAGCATCACTCTTGACCTGAACTTTACTGTAATTTCCGCTTTGCTTGTTTTTTTTGGCCCCTTTGTTATCGTCTGCACATTTACGTCACTTCTCATGTAACCTGGTTGCTAAAAGGAAGGGGGGATTTTTTTCTCTCTCTTCCAAATGTACAGAAGGCCTTTAAAGGCCATTACTAAATTCTCTTTCTCCTTAGAGAATATTCTCAGAAATGTATCGGTCAAAATTGCTTACATTTTTCCTGGCCTGTCGCTGTATTTACAAACAATAGAGATGCATGCAGTGTGGCCTGCCAGAAAAACACTCCGAAATAGATGTAAATGAACAGAGAAGACTTTCAGTGTCATTATCCCACGATCGTATTTGTTTAGTTGCCTAGTTACCAAGCCAATCCTAATACATTAATGCGTTTTTGCATGATGAAATATTATAGAATTGAGATCAAAGGGATACAAATATGTACAGTACTCTGTAAAAGGCCGCCCTTTAATTTATTTAACTTTCAGTCAAAATGGCCATTAAGTTACTCATTTTCATCAGGAAAAGCAGGAAACGTATCTAAAGGGAAATTACAGAGAAGCCTCAACAAATGTAATATCATTTATGATATAGTTTTTAATTCAGTGTGCAGTGTGTCCTGTTTACTTTTATTACATCTTTTCTCAAATAAATCTGCAGGATATGAACATGAGCTGTAATGGATAGCGTCTAAGGGCTCCAAAAATTCAGAACAGTTTTTTAATTAAAAGTACACACAGTGCTGTCGTCGTTCAGTGTGGAGGCACGGTGGCACGTGGTGATTACATGCACTTAATAATTCGATAACTGCAGAAAATAAGATTTTGTGAGTAACACGATCAACTCGTTTATATGCACTTGAGTACTCAGATAATGGGAAAACTCCAGGTCTATATGAGTCAGACAGGCATCGTCGCTCCAAAAGTGTTTTGCTAATCTTGTGCCAATGCTTGTTTATTTCTGGTACCGTGGTCTTTTTTGCACATGTGCAGACTGAGAAATCTGAAAGAAATCAGAGTAAGAGTTTACATGCACTGGAAAATCTGACAGAAATCAGAGTGAGTTTACATGCACTGAGAAATCTGACAGAAATCAGAGTGAGTTTACATGCACTGAGAAATCTGACAGAAATCAGAGTGAGTTTACATGCACTGAGAAATCTGACAGAAATCAGAGTAAGAGTTTACATGCACTGAGAAATCTTACACAAATCAGAGAAAGAGTTTACATGCACTGAGAAATCTTACACAAATCAGAGGAAGAGTTTACATGTGCTGAGAAATCTGACAGAAATCAGAGGAAGAGTTTACATGTGCTGAGAAATCTGACAGAAATTAGAGGAAGAGTTTACATGTGCTGAGAAATCTGACAGAAATCAGAGTCAGAGTTTACACTGAGAAATCTGATAGAAATCAGAGTAAAGAGTTTACACTGAGAAATCTGATAGAAATCAGAGTAAAGGGTTTACACTGAGAAATCTGATAGAAATCAGAGTAAAGGGTTTACACTGAGAAATCTGATAGAAATCAGAGTAAAGGGTTTACACTGAGAAATCTGATAGAAATCAGAGTAAAGGGTTTACACTGAGAAATCTGATAGAAATCAGAGTCAGGGTTTACACTGAGAAATCTGATAGAAATCACAGTAAGAATTTACACTGAGACATCTGATAGAAATCAGAGTCAGGGTTTACACTGAGAAATCTGATAGAAATCACAGTAAGAGTTTACACTGAGAAATCTGATAGAAATCAGAGTCAGGGTTTACACTGAGAAATCTGATAGAAATCACAGTAAGAGTTTACACTGAGAAATCTAATAGAAATCAGAGTCAGAGTTTACACTGAGAAATCTGATAGAAATCAGAGTCAGAGTTTACACTGAGAAATCTGATAGAAATCAGAGTAAAGAGTTTACACTGAGAAATCTGATAGAAATCAGAGTAAAGGGTTTACACTGAGAAATCTGATAGAAATCAGAGTAAAGGGTTTACACTGAGAAATCTGATAGAAATCAGAGTAAAGGGTTTACACTGAGAAATCTGATAGAAATCAGAGTCAGGGTTTACACTGAGAAATCTGATAGAAATCACAGTAAGAATTTACACTGAGACATCTGATAGAAATCAGAGTCAGGGTTTACACTGAGAAATCTGATAGAAATCACAGTAAGAGTTTACACTGAGAAATCTGATAGAAATCAGAGTAAAGGGTTTACACTGAGAAATCTGATAGAAATCAGAGTCAGGGTTTACACTGAGAAATCTGATAGAAATCACAGTAAGAGTTTACACTGAGAAATCTAATAGAAATCACAGTAAGAATTTACACTGAGAAATCTGATAGAAATCAGAGTCAGAGTTTACACTGAGAAATCTGATAGAAATCAGAGTAAAGAGTTTACACTGAGAAATCTGATAGAAATCAGAGTAAAGGGTTTACACTGAGAAATCTGATAGAAATCAGAGTAAAGGGTTTACACTGAGAAATCTGATAGAAATCAGAGTAAAGGGTTTACACTGAGAAATCTGATAGAAATCAGAGTAAAGGGTTTACACTGAGAAATCTGATAGAAATCAGAGTAAAGGGTTTACACTGAGAAATCTGATAGAAATCAGAGTCAGGGTTTACACTGAGAAATCTGATAGAAATCACAGTAAGAGTTTACACTGAGACATCTGATAGAAATCACAGTAAGAGTTTACACTGAGACATCTGATAGAAATCACAGTAAGAGTTTACACTGAGACATCTGATAGAAATCACAGTAAGAGTTTACACTGAGACATCTGATAGAAATCACAGTAAGAGTTTACACTGAGACATCTGATAGAAATCACAGTAAGAGTTTACACTGAGAAATCTGATAGAAATCACAGTAAGAGTTTACACTGAGAAATCTGATAGAAATCACAGTAAGAGTTTACACTGAGAAATCTGATAGAAATCACAGTAAGAGTTTACACTGAGACATCTGATAGAAATCACAGTAAGAGTTTACACTGAGAAATCTGATAGAAATCACAGTAAGAGTTTACACTGAGACATCTGATAGAAATCACAGTAAGAGTTTACACTGAGAAATCTGATAGAAATCACAGTAAGAGTTTACACTGAGAAATCTGATAGAAATCACAGTAAGAATTTACACTGAGAAATCTGATAGAAATCACAGTAAGAGTTTACACTGAGAAATCTGATAGAAATCACAGTAAGAATTTACACTGAGACATCTGATAGAAATCAGAGTCAGGGTTTACACTGAGAAATCTGATAGAAATCACAGTAAGAGTTTACACTGAGAAATCTGATAGAAATCAGTGTCAGAATTTACACTGAGAAATCTGATAGAAATCAGAGTCAGGGTTTACACTGAGAAATCTGATAGAATTCACAGTAAGAGTTTACACTGAGAAATCTGATAGAAGTCAGAGTCAGAGTTTACACTGAGAAATCTGATAGAAATCAGAGTCAGAGTTTACACTGAGAAATCTGATAGAAATCAAAATAAGGGTTTACACTGAGAAATCTGATAGAAATCAAAATAAGGGTTTACACTGAGAAATCTGATAGAAATCAGAGTAAAGGGTTTACACTGAGAAATCTGATAGAAATCAGAGTCAGGGTTTACACTGAGAAATCTGATAGAAATCACAGTAAGAGTTTACACTGAGACATCTGATAGAAATCACAGTAAGAGTTTACACTGAGAAATCTGATAGAAATCACAGTAAGAGTTTACACTGAGAAATCTGATAGAAATCACAGTAAGAGTTTACACTGAGACATCTGATAGAAATCACAGTAAGAGTTTACACTGAGAAATCTGATAGAAATCACAGTAAGAGTTTACACTGAGACATCTGATAGAAATCACAGTAAGAGTTTACACTGAGAAATCTGATAGAAATCACAGTAAGAGTTTACACTGAGAAATCTGATAGAAATCACAGTAAGAGTTTACACTGAGACATCTGATAGAAATCACAGTAAGAGTTTACACTGAGAAATCTGATAGAAATCACAGTAAGAGTTTACACTGGGAAATCTGATTGCTTCACTGTTTTTAAATGTTTTCAAGTTGAATCTTATAAATGTTTGCAACGTTGCACCTCCACTCCTAGCCCATCATCAAACTGCTTCATTTGATTTTGCGCTAGTAGTCATTTGGGTCTCATTCTACTCACAACACTATGCATGAATCCCTTACAGAACAATATTCACTTGCATATAAGTATATCAGCTTTTATACCCACTCTTTAAACAAACATTCACTCAAAGGTTCTTTGGGGAACCAAAAGTAGTTCTTTAGTGGCACCTTTTAATAAAGTTCTTTTCTTAGGCTAAAGATAAATACATTCACTTGTATGAACCTTTCCACTCTAGCATTACTGTAATCTCTGTGCTTCTTGGCAAACATTTGAATACAGTGGCGCATGTTTGAGATTAGTGGAAAAAGTCCCGGAATGGTTTTTGACTGAACTGTTATATTTCATTAAGATGGACAGAAATCTGCGCTTTGTTCTAGCCCTGTGTTTTATAACTACATCATACTCCACAAATGCCTGCACCGAACTTGTTGGTGGGGAGAGAGAAATCTTATTTCAATTAGTGCCCATCAGGAGATCAGGACATAACACACAATCTGCTTTTTCTCCCTTGCAGAGGTGAATATCAACCAGCCTTATTTCACACCCAATCAGTGTCTTCATATTTTCCTCAAATAATGTTTCCTGTGCTGCCTGAACTTTTCCAGCTTTGGGTTCAACTTAGGTTTCAGCTTTTGGACTGAAATGAAAGTGTTTGCTAATGCAATTAAAAAAGTTTCTTTCTTTTTCTCCCCTCAATCAGGTGACACTGGTTCATATGACGAAACAGTGCCAGCAAAAAAAAGAGGAAAAGGTTCAGCCGAGGCCTGTTTATATCCATTTTTGGGATGTGGATTGTGTGGATTGGTTGTTAATTGGGATCAAATTAAGTTTTAAATGTTTTGTCTTCTCAAATCTTGGAGCATGTCATTCTTAGGCAGTGTCATGTGAACTGAGGTGATATTAAGGAATAGTCTTAAATTATTTATTCATTTTATTTTTCTCAACTTTTTATTCACTGCCAGACAACACTGCTGCAAAGCGCTGCACAGTGCCACAAAGCTGGAACAGAAACAGTCAGCAGTGCAGCTTTGTCGAGTGGCCAGGCAGATACCCACTGGCCTGCATGTTGCTTATCAACAGAGAAAATGGCATCTCTCCAATGGGGCATGTTTACTTCTTAGAAATGTGTTCAAAAGTGTGCAGTAAGTTAAAGACAGTATGCAAAGTGCTAATAAAACAGAAAGCAGGTATTAGTATATTTAGTCATATATTTGTATACTTGTATATTTGTCATATTTGGTCATATTTCGCACTTGCCATTATTTATATTTCATCATTAGTGGTACCTTTACAGATGTGCATGCTGTCTTTTGTACTTTACACTGGTAACAATCTGGGTGGTCTTTTGCTTCTTTGGCCTGAACAACACAGTGTCCATCATTTCCAGGCTAACATCAGTGATGTACCAGTGTACATCAGTCCATGTCAGGTGGCATTTCTTGACATTGTTGACGTATGACTTCTGCCATGCATAGTACAGTCGTAACGGAGTTTATTGACAGTGGTTTGTCAAAGTATTCCTGAGGCTATATGGTGATATCCATCAAAGTAGCAAGCCATTTCTTTGGCCTTGCTTTTTATGCACAAAGATTTCTCCAAATGCCCTGAATGTTGTGATGCTGTTGTGTGAAGTAGAAGGTAACAAAACCCAAAATCCTTGTAATTGCTTGTTGAGGAATGTTGTTCTTAAACTGTTGGATTATTTGCTGATCGGCAATACATCCTTGCTTATAAAGGACAAGGCCTTTCTTGGATGCTTCTTTTACACCCAAGAATGTTTGCATCACCTTTTTAAGATGGTTTTCCTTAATTGCCCCTGTCCCAACTTTTTTGGAACAGTTTCAGAATGACTGTATATTTACAAAAGCAATGAAGTTGAAGGTAAAACACAAATACAGAAATATTTTAATTGATACTGTTTTTGTTTAAATGCAGTTAAAATGGATGTGCAAAGCACTGCTTTCTATATTTATTTAGACTTCACACAGTGTCCCAATTGAGGTTTGAAGCTCAGAGTTATTTTCCCCCCCAAACAGTTTAGTAGTTTGTTTTCCTAGAAATTGCTTACTGTTCATTTTATCTCTGAAGATCATTTATCCCTTGATCTTTTAATACATATTTAGTCTTGGTGTCAGTTTCAGAAATCTCCTGTTTGTTGAGCTCTATTAAGTATTATAGCTTGAGCCTTTTTATACTCTCAGGATGTGTAATTTAGGTAGCAGATCATTATTTACTTTCAATATAAGAAGAGCGTGTATGATTTATTTAAACACCTTAAGCTCTGATCCTCGTCAAATAAACAAGTATGAAGAAGATCAAAAGCACAAAGGGGGAAGATGGATGTTAGGAGAGTGAACTGATGGAAAAAGTTTTGATGGTTGAGGTTGTGGTGACCATGAGCTGACTTTATTTGGTCAAAAGATTAAAGACAGAGGGCCTGACGTACTAAGGCTTTTGCGCCAGTTATAGGTACTAAATCAGATGCTGCCTGTCCGTTATTTATGAACCTGCCGTATATTCGCGGCCTGGGCTCCATGTACGTGCATTTCTCTACCTGCCTGATTAACTAAAGTTTAGGCAACAAGCTGCATCCAGCTTTACGTGTAGTTTTCTCTGCCTTGAAAAACAAATGTAAATTAGCAGCAGTTATTAGAACAGTTATTACAAAGGCCCGTTTCTTGAAGCCGTATTAACCCTGACACAACTAATTCAGACTGGAGCAAAACAGAGACGGTCAAAGTTAAAAATTTTTTGACATGTTTAATTTAATCAGTAGAGTGAGGAGCTCGGTCATCCAGGAGGAGCTCAGAGTAGAGCCGCTACTCCTCCACATTGAGAGGAGCCAGCTGAGGTGGTTCGGGCATCTGATCTGGATGCCCACTGGACGCCTCCTGGTGGAGGTGTTCCAGGCATGGCCTACCGGGACAAGATCCTGGGGTCTTCCTAGGACCCGCTGGAGGGATTATGTGTCCAAGTTGGCCTGGGAGCAGCTTGGGGTCCCCGGGAATGAGCTGGAGAAAGTTGCGGGGAACAGGGTCATCTGGGATTCTCTGCTCTCCCAACTGCTACCACGACCCTGTCTGGACTAGCGGTCAACGATGATGGATGGAATTTAATTAGTTTTGCTTGCATTTTTTTCTTAGGCTAAAACTTCACAAATCGAGTCAGTGGTTGAATCAAGTCACGAGTCATGTAAGGCTGAGTCCAAGTGGAGGAGTCGCTAACTCGAGTTCTTACCTTTAATCACTGCCATCTATTCATCACTAAACCATCATTTTCTGTTTTGTCCCAAGCTTGTTGATGGCCTCACAAGCACGCAATAAGTAGGTGGTCCTCAGGACAGTTTGCACAATTCGCTACAAATGCCTTGAGCACATATGGTGGTCAGATTGAGACGCATTTTGTTCTACACCTACACAACCCCAGCGTTCACCTGGACCTGATATTAGCAGAATGCCACTGTTGGCCAATGTTGACCATTGTCCCTTACTTAATAATGTTTTCTATCCGGTGTCGACCAGAGGATGGGTTCCCCTTTTGACTTTTGGCTCCTCTCAGGGTTTCTTCCTCTTGCCCTTGGAGTTTTTCCTTGCCATTGTCACCATTGGTGACCCAGATTTTTCTGTAAAGCTGCTTTGTGACAACACCTGTTGTAAAAAAAAGTGCTATATAAATAAACCCCAGACGCTGTTATTACAAAATCACGTCAGGCCCTGTAAAATTACAGAGCAGGACTGTAGTGGTTAAATGTACTTTCGCCTGTATTCGGTTCTCTGTAAATGATTGAAAAATGTTTCTGATGACCTCAGAGTTCCGTTGGGTTTATACACAGTAAGGAGGCCGGAAAAGTATTCAGTGAAACCTTTTCGAATTTTGGAACGTAAAAGCATTTTAAAATCTATTCTGAATTTGACTGTGGTCATCTTAAGGATGGGAATGATATAGTCATTCTTTCTTTGTTCCAGTAAGCTGTCTTGCAGCAGCATTTTGAACAAGCTAGACTTGTCTGATAGTCTAGAACAGAGAGCGTTACCATAGCCTGTGGGCGATTAATCCACAGCTCAGCTTTTCAGACTGGGACAAGATGCTTGTGATGGTCTTTAAATGATGAAATGCTGTTTTAGCCACATTTATAATGTGACTCTGCGTTAAGCCCGCTTATTGGCAGGGCTGAGGTTATCGGGGATAAAGAAATATATAATTGTGTATCATCAGCGTGAGTGATAGCTTGCTGCATGAGCTGTATTGCTTTGTGTTTTGGCTCCATCTCGGTCGCATCGAAGTAGTAAATCTTTTTCTACATAAACTGAATCACCTTCTACACAGTACGAGGCCCTGCTTTTTATGTGTATTTTTCTGTATCAGCATTCTGTAATTCATCCAAATTTCCAAGCATGCTTTGAATGATGGGTATCTTAACTGTCAGCTCACAGCTTGTGGATGCAGCAAAGGAGTCATCATTCAAACAAGATTAGAGGTTAAATAACAGCTTTTTCATACTCCATTAATAATGCAACAACTAAATTGTAGTGTTGGGTATGGTATTAATTCAGATATGAGCACAAATTAGGTAGCTACTAAGTGAGCAAATATGCTAGTGTAATGTTAGCTGTAATAATCAGGCTATCATTACAGACATTAATGAAAGACTGGGTCGCTCTCAGGAGCTCAGTGAATTCCAATGTGGTACCGTGATCGGACGCCACCTGTGGAACAGGAACAAATACAGTCGTGAAATTTCCTCACTACTAAATATTCCACAGTCAACTGTCAGTGGTATTCTAGCAAATTGAAGTGATTGGGAACGACAGCAAGTCAGCCAAGAAATGATAGGCCACATAAAATAACAGAACGGGGTCAGCGGATGCTGAGGGGTATAGTGCACAGAGGTCGCCAACTTTCTGCTGAGTCAATCACAGACCTCCAAACTTCATGTGGCCTTCAGAGTAGCTCAAGAACAGCATAGAGAGCTTCATGGAATGGTTTTCCAAGGCAGAGCAGCTGCATCCCAAGCCTTACATCACCAAGCGCAATGCAAAGCGTAGAATGCAGTGGTGTAAAGCACCGCCACTGGACTCTAGAGCAGTGGAGACTGTGTTCTCTGGAGTAACGAATCACGCTTCTGTCTCTAGTAATTCGATGGATGAGTCTGGGTTTGGCGGCTGTCAGGAGAATGTTACTTGTCTGACTGCATTGTGCCAAGTGTAAAGTTTGATGGAGGGGAGATTATGGTGTGGGGTTGTGGGGTACTTTGCCCAAGGACACAACCAGGAATACCCAGTTAATCCTAGGATTGGAACCTGTAACCTTCCATTTGTTCTTCTATGTGCTTGAGTACCGGAGCACCGGGACCTTTAGCACCAAAAACTGGAACTGTGCATTTTCTACTGCCCGTTGGTCTAGATCCAGTTCCAGTTTCATGGTTTTTGGTACCAAGATTGGCCCCAACAGGACCTAATGGTACTCAAGGGTACTCATTATGAGAGTTTTTGTTAATATTTTTGCCCTTACCAGATCAAATTTAAGCTTTGTTTGACATTTGTATGTTTGAATAATTGTGCACAGAAGATATTTCATATCAGACAATGTTATGCTAAGTATCAAGCAAAACAGCTAAATTTCAATGTCAGTTAAGCTTCTTGAACTGAATAGCCAAATTCGACACTTCATATTGCTGTAAAATGACCACAAAGACACATGGATTGTAAATTGTTGTTATTATTACCAAAAAGGGTTATTATCCATCACTACAAACTTGACTTTATGTAACAATAGGAAAACCCTTTTTGGTTCTTTATAGATTCCCTTTGGGACCAGTAAAGTTCTTTCTATCTATCTAATTAGAGTCTTTTACAAAAATCATGCAAAGAGTTTTATGAGTGTTTATGGTTCTAGATAGAACATTTTTCTTTACTAAAGAACCCTTGGAGAACCATCCATTTTTAAGAGTGTAGTTGGCAATTGGATCAGTCTTGCTGTTATGATACAAACTGCATTTCCTTTAGATTGTCTGAAATCTGCAGATTTGTAGACCCCTGAGTCATATCACTCTGAGCCTACAGTAGAAACTTTCCTTTAAACTTTTTTTGCCCTTGTCAGGCAACAGTTAGGGCTCTCTGAGATGGAAAAAAAACAAAACAAGCAAAAAAAACCATACAAAATCAAACCAAAACAAACAAGCCCAGCCAATAAATACAAAAAATCCAATCACAGAAGACAGGAGATGAGTCCACAACAGTAATAGTCCATTAAAAAAGACAAATAAATGGAGAACTGGTCCTCATATATGGGAAAAAAACTATTTAAGAAAGATAATTTCAGTGGAATTCCAGAGTAGAAACCAAATTTGCTGATTTTTGGTACTGGTCAGAGGTTAATGTCTCAAGGGGAAGTAAGGAGGCTATTTGGGAAAGCCATAAATTTAGAGATGAAGCCTGAGGGGAAGACCAGAGAAGCATAAAAGTCTTTTTTTTTTTTTTGCTGTGAAGACCAGTAAAGTAAATATCTGTAATGACTGTCAAATGTAGTATTTAGACTACATTGTAAAGTGGACGTTAAGAATTTCTTTACAGAATGTACTCCATCCATCCATTTTCTAAGCCTCTTCTCCCTCTCGGTCGCGGGTGGGGGGTGCTGGAGCCTATCCCAGTGGTCATCGGGCGGAAGGCAGGATATACCCTGGACAGGTCGCCAGTCCATCGCAGGGCAGACAGACAGACACACACATTCACTCGCACACTACAGAATGTACTAGTTTAAAAAAAAAAAAAAACACTTTATTTTTTACAGTTTCCTTTAAACTTGTAAGCCTTTTCTTTTCCAAAATTGGAACTTAACACTGTGCTCCTGGAAAAAACCTGCTCTACATATCCTCTGTATCTAAAAGTTAAGGCTACAGCCAAGGAAGGCTGCATTTCCAAGTCATTATCTCACTGAAGCCTGTCCTAATTTGTAGGATCCCTAGAATGCAGCCAAGAAATGCTTTGTTTCTGAGAAGCACTCAACTGGTATCATTCAAGAACTTCAGTACTTCATACACAATGGAAAACCGTTTGAAAAGCAGCGGAAACATCTGCAGTGGAAACAGTGGATGAGATGCACGGCACCAGAGTTTGTAATAAAATGTCACTTTTAATTGAGCGTATTTAAACGTGTTGTACTGCTGATGTTGGTACAGTCCACTCAGGCCTTCTCAAATGCTCTTTAGTGAGAACTGGAGTGGAGACTATGTAAACCAGCACTGGCCTCTGCTGTAGCCTTCACTCTGAGACATGTTCATTGTGTTTTCCTGCCCCAGCACACCTGACTCAACTCATTAGCTAATTAACAAGCCTTTCAGGAGGTTAAATGGGTGAGCAGGGAGACTAATTAACAGTGCTGGAAGACGGCAGGAGCAGGATTGTGACTCTCATTCACTTTTATGTGTCTCATGTAGGTAAGTGATTAAACTTGTTTGGCCAGACAGAGTGGACACTTGTGTGTCTGAATTACTTTGTCTATCGGTGTGTGTATTTGTAGAGTCCCTGTTTAGTTGGTAGTAGAGCTGTATGACATGGACAATACCAATTTGGGACAATATTGTCACATATTACAGTTTAATGTGCTCTGCAGAACCTGAACACACTGATGAACCTTTGATGTGACATGAGCAAATAAAGGATTGATATCTTTGAGCCTACATGGTGCCGTATCATCCGTTGTTGGAACAAAAGCTCATATCTCCATTTTTGACATTTTTTGTTTTTTGAGCTAATTTGAAAATGTCTGATGCTCTTTACATTGTGTGCAAATTTCATGATGAATGGACCAAAAGAAATTACCGAAAATCCTTCCTCTTCCTGTGAAGTTACCATTTTGGAGATGCATTATGGTGGTATTCAGTGTATACAGTTGTATGCAAAAGGTTTGTTGCCTCTGGTCAAATGACATATATAGATTTTTAAAATGAAAATAAGTTGATAATCTTCAATGAAGACCACAGACAAACAGTGCGGTTTTCTGATTATTTTAGTGTACATTTTCCATTCATGACTTTTGCATAGCTACATTTTTTTAAACATGGTAAATTCAGCAAATAAACTGTAATCTTGCTGTTCTCTGTGGAGGATGTGTTCACTTATTTTTGCTAAGAAAAGTGTTCAGTTTGACCAGGGGCATCAACACCTTTGCTTTTGGCTGTATATATGTTTATAATAGGCATCCAGTGATACAAGACTTGCAGGTCGAGAAATCCAGTGTTTTTCATGCACATATCTGCCAATGCTAATGCCAGCAAACATTCAGTAAAATGTCATTTAATTATGAGGTTATAAGTAAAATGTTTTGCTTTTCTGGAGCACAATAAATAATTGGTTTCAAATATCTATCCATCTATATGTCTGTCTGTTCGCAATGTAGTGTTTTTATTTTTAAGTAATTTTGCTGATATGATTTTGATAACTGCATCTTTAGTTCATAAATCACAGAAACAACAGTCCTCTGGAACATAATTAAGGCTCATTTGCTTATTGCAGCACACTTATTATAGTTACAAAATTTCTGTTTTGCTTTAGCTAGTTAAGAGTGAATCTGTATTTTTTGGCTTGTTTGAAGAGTTTTAGTTTGAAAATGAATATTTTATCAGAAACCAAACCATAATTGCGGGCCAATCTGGAGTTTTGCGGTGCTGAAGTACTACTACAACACAGTGTGCTCAGCTAGTGTTAGATGTGGGGATTTGGAGACCTCTCTGGTGGAAATGTGTAATTACATGCCACGTGTGGATTCCCTGAGCAGATGAATTGCATTAATTGACTAATAATTGCAAGTGAGTTGAAAGAACTCAAAGAAAACTTGAAGTGAATTATCTAGTATTTTCATCATATCTTCAGTATAATGTTGATATTGCATTTGGCCTAAACATTGAGACAGACCTTCTTTTTGAGCTAGTGCATGTGGTGTTAATATGTAGGGTTGTGACGTGGTCTGAAAAACTCCAAATCTGACCCAAATCCACTGACATTTAAATTATTATTCCAGGCTTTACAAGGCAACTCACAGCAGCACATGCGCACCATATTTTAGCATGATTTTTCTCTAGACTCAGTACATCATTCAAATTTTAACAAAAAAACTTCCTCAAACATTTTTGTTCTCTTTAATTCTGTTTAGTTTTACCTCGTGCTGCAGTGGGCATTTGATTAATTTAGTTTTTGCTTTTTTTAAATTACCGTGATGATTGCATTATTCCTCTGCCTTTTGTTTGTTACACTCTTTGTTAGCATTAATAACCCTGTATTGCAGCTTTCTATCAGTACCGCAAAGGCCAATATCATAACAGTTAACAAAGTACCTTGTAGCTGGATTTGGTAATGAAATGGCTCAGGTGTCTCAGCTGAGTTTTGAATGGAAATTATGAGCAAGAGAAAAAGAAGAGGTGAAAAAAAGTCCAGGAAAGAAATAGTGCACTGTTGCTCACTGTCCCTCACTTGCTCTCATGTTAACCATCCGTTTGGTTGTCGTCGGGTTGATGAGAGAGCAAAGTGGAGGAAAGGAGCGAGAGATTCAAATAAGGTCAGAGGACATAGAGTTGACCAGCGGTAATTGTAGCTGTGAAGTCACGGGTCCTGTGTGTATGATTGATGTTGGAGATGATAAATTCCACCAGTGCTCACAGCAAAGGAGCGAGGGAGGACCAGAGGGAGACTGATAAAGTATTTTTTTTTCACATTCCTAGGATTTTAGTATTAATGCCACTGTTGTTTTTCTACATCCTTCCAGGAGCAAGAAGTTTTAATATTAAAGCTGCCTGTCCTAAAGCCAGCTAAGACTACATCCCTTCCACTAACAGGTACGTCAGCACATATTTAATCATGCTGTCAGAGATATTGTTTTTTGATGTTATGTGGTGTCTGTGGGTAATTCTAGTTTTATGAAAACGAGGTGTGTATAGCCTATTTTGGCAGAAATTGTAAGTCGCTAAAAGAAAAGTGGGGATAAAAGAAAAATGTGAGCGCATACGTAATGCACTGAATTAGCCACGGCATCCATGGGTTGGTGAAAGCTGACAGCAAGAATTTGTTTAAAAGCCTGTTTGCCTGTTTTTTTTTAGAGAAAGTTTGTCAGTTCTCAAAAATATCTTTTCCTTCTTTTAAGAGTTAACCTCAAATTCTCACACTTTAAGCTCAAGGCCAAGGACAGTAAAATAATAACTTTCCTTCGCTGAAACATGAGTCATGCGAGCGGAGATGCCTCCACAGAGACCCCAACTCTACCCCAACTCTATCAGCCCAAACAACCTGCTGTAAGTACACACTGCCTTCTGGAAATGTACTTTATAGTGTGATTGATAGGGGAATGTCAAGATCCTCAACTTTGTGATTACAATCCAAAGTTTTACCCAAACAACTTCTGGACTTTAAAGGGACCTTATCCTATGTTTTTCTTGCAATGTTGTTCATTTGTATTTATTTATTTATTTTTACACTATCATTTGTTCTGTTCTGATTGGCTGCCCTTTATTGTGCTTTATTCAGAAAGTGCTCCGTGCTCCTTATAACTTCAGTGTGAGTGGGTGCAGTTAAAATGTTGTAGGATGAATAGGCACATATATATAAACGTGTTGGCTTTTATGAATTCAACACATCTTTTGCGCCTCAGTTTGTGTAATTGGACTGAGGAGTAAACCATATGTGTTATGTGGACATGTGCAATTGCACGCAGCCTCCAGAAAACCATTTTGCAATGTCTGTTTTGCTTTGGAACCTCAGAGGATTCAAAGAGAACTTGGTCAAGAAATGATGTAAAGATGTATGATGTAGTCTGAAATACTCTTGCCAAATCCAACCTTACTGTCATCGCAGGCTGCTGCTTCTGCACGTGAACAAACCCTGAACCCCATCACCGGCTTTTCATACATGTCACAGCCTCTGCCACCTACAGCGCTTCCCTCTCGTCTGCCATCAAACAAGGCACCATTTCGAGTGCTGTGTCCATGAACAAAGCCCTAACCGCAGAGGTCCTGTGGACACTAAAGGTGGCTTAAGGATACGTTTACACAGCAGGTGAAAGTGGCCCAAATCCAATCTTCTTTTTTATATGTGACACAGATGTGTGTCAGTGTGAATAACAAAAAAACACAATCTAACATTTTCGATTCAGATTTGAGACTCTTTCATAAGTGGTACTGAAATCCGATACGTATCCGATCTGCGGCAATGCGACTTGGTCTGAACAGCCAGATCGGGATTCGTGCGACTTTTACGACAGTCCAACTCCGCATTCCTCATAATTTTGCTCTGCTGAGACTCAAACTTTTAGGCTAATGTTTCTGTGCCAAAATATTTAAAGAAACTCTTCGCAGCCATTCCGTGTTTGAAGAGGTTTCGAACGAAGCGGCCGAGCGCGGCCGGAGGAGACCAAGGCTGCAGCGCAGTCCTGTGTACAGTAATAATCTACATTTTCCTCTGGTAATCATTTATTTTTGGCAGTGACACAGTCATCAAGCCAGTGTTTGTTGCTGCATACTGTCATTTGGTTTTTAGCAACACAACTATGGATACACAGCATAAGCCTTGGCCCTGTCACAACTGCCCAAGCCTTGGCCATCTTTTATAATCATCCAGGCCTCAGCTCTGTCACAACTGTCTAAACCTTGGCCCTGTCACAGCCTTCCAAGCCTTTGCCCTCTTACTGCCATCCAGACCTTGGCCTTGACACAGCCATCTAAGCCTTGGCCCTGTCACAACCTTCCAAGCCTTGGCCCTCTTACTGCAATCCAGACCTTGGCCCTGTCACAACTGGCTAAGCCTTGGCCCTTTTGCAACTGTCTAAGCCTTGGCCCCATCTTACTTGTCCAGGCCCAATTCTTTTTACAACCATCCAGGCTTTGGCCCTGTCACAACCTTCCAAGCCTTGGCCCTCTTACTGCCATCCAGACCTTGGCCTTGACATAACCATCTAAGACAGGACTTGGCTATCTAAGCCCTAGTGCAGCCATCTAAGCCTTGGCCCTAGTGCAGCCGTCTAAGCCTTGGCCCTAGTGCAGCCGTCTAAGCCTTGGCCCTGTCATACCTGTCCAGGCCTTGGCCTTGACACAACCATCTAAGCCTTGGCCCCACTGCAACCGTCTAAGCCTTGACCCTATCGCAGCCATCTAAGCCTAGTCTCTGTTGCATTCGTCTAAGCCTTGGCCCTATTGCAACTGCCTAAGTCTTGGCCTTATCACAACCATCTAAGCCTAGGACCTATTTGAACCATCTAAGCCTTCACCCTGTCGCTTGTTAGCTACTTTAGCCTTGTGGCTCCAGTACAAACCCAAGAAGCAAATGTATGACATTTGGTTGCACATCACACTATTCCTTTAACTGTTAAATTCCTTAGTCCTGTGGTGGTTATGAGTTCTTATTGCTGAAGTTTTATATAGAGTAGGAGTACTGATCTACGATCAGATTCCTCTCATATTTGCAATGGCCTTATCGAAGGACCAGATCCTAAATCAGCACTCCTGCTCTGGATAGCTTTACGAATACGAGCCCTCTTCTCTGCTTCTGGCGTTAATCATGAAAGATGTTCCTTGTAATAATATTCCTGCTCTTTTTACAGTCACGCTTTTTCTAGGGAGTGAACTTCACTCCTTATCAAATTAGTGCCATGATGAATCACAGGAATTTGAGTGCATGTGTGCCAGACAATCCCAGATAAATCTGTTTGCTTTGACAAATTGCAAGTGTTTGACTTGACAAATTATGGCCGTTTCATCAGAGCATGCCGTGACTGTGTATTGAAAGTTAATCACGATTATTAATTGCACTTTCAATATTGCTCAAAATAAGCACACTTAGCAGTTTGTCACTGTCTGTACCTGTTTAAATCACCTTCAAGACATTTCCGTATTTTGGCCCACAACAGGATTTTCAGGATATGTGCAGAAAGAGGGGAAAAAACAACAGTGCTTGCCATCTTGCCACAGCACAGTTTATCTCTATCAGCACTGGGGTTTGCAAAGGCCTTCCCTTTAGCTATAGATAATTTTCAGGCTCTTCCATGCCCTCGACCCCAATATTGCTGTAATATCCTCCCTTGCTTTCCTCTCTCTATCTTTATCATCATGCTAAGCTGAGCTATATGCTAAGCTAACTCAGTCCAGCTGGAAATATATCTCTCTAGAGCCTGTTCATTCCACATCCCCATACATGGTTTAGCTGGACAAGCCCCAGGTGCATACATTAAACGTCTGCTCTCAGGGCAGATTCCATGTCCAGTCAGGATATATAATTAAAGGAACAAACATTCTATACAAAAACTGCAAGTTTCATTCACACAACTGTAACAATTTTAAAGTAGATATGGGCAGTGTAATCCAAATATAGTTGCATTTATGGATTTGGCAGAAAAATCTGTTTGGTTTATAGTTTAATCATGTTACAGAGCTGCAAAAGAAAGATGGCTCTTCAGGGGTCTCTTAATAAGTGGCTCTCTATAGAAACATGAACCCTCAAAGAAACATTTGCATACTTAAAGGGGTTTGTGCATCACGAAGTGCTTCTTCAGATTGGAGAACGTGTTGTATATGATCCTATATAGAACCGTCTTCCAAAAGGTTCTATATAGCACCAAAAAGGGTTCTTCTACTGTCAGGATGTCAAGCTTGTAACAATGTTGTACTAAAATAATACTATATTGGTCACTCTTTATTTGAATGATCTACAGATACTTGCAGGGGACCTTTTATATTACCAAATGTTCTGGTGATACTCAGTTGATTATCAACAACCTTTACATTAGTGGTAGGTTTAGGAGTAGGTTTAGTTAGGTTAGCGCTAGGTTTAGGAGTAGGTGAAGGTTTAGTTAGGTTAGTGCTAGGTTTAGGAGTAGGTGTAGGTTTAGTTAGGTTAGCGCTAGGTTTAGGAGTAGGTGAAGGTTTAGTTAGGTTAGCGCTAGGTTTAGGAGTAGGTGTAGGTTTAGTTAGGTTAGCGCTAGGTTTAGGAGTAGGTGTAGGTTTAGTTAGGTTAGCGCTAGGTTTAGGAGTAGGTGAAGGATTAGTTAGGGTAGCGCTAGGTTTAGGAGTAGGTGTAGGTTTAGTTAGGTTAGCGCTAGGTTTAGGAGTAGGTGTAGGTTTAGTTAGGTTAGCGCTAGGTTTAGGAGTAGGTGAAGGTTTAGTTAGGTTAGTGCTAGGTTTAGGAGTAGGTGTAGGTTTAGTTAGGTTAGCGCTAGGTTTAGGAGTAGGTGAAGGTTTAGTTAGGTTAGCGCTAGGTTTAGGAGTAGGTGTAGGTTTAGTTAGGTTAGCGCTAGGTTTAGGAGTAGGTGAAGGTTTAGTTAGGTTAGCGCTAGGTTTAGGAGTAGGTGTAGGTTTAGTTAGGTTAGCGCTAGGTTTAGGAGTAGGTGTAGGTTTAGTTAGGTTAGCGCTAGGTTTAGGAGTAGGTGTAGGTTTAGTTAGGTTAGCGCTAGGTTTAGGAGTAGGTGAAGGATTAGTTAGGGTAGCGCTAGGTTTAGGAGTAGGTGTAGGTTTAGTTAGGTTAGCGCTAGGTTTAGGAGTAGGTGTAGGTTTAGTTAGGTTAGCGCTAGGTTTAGGAGTAGGTGAAGGTTTAGTTAGGTTAGTGCTAGGTTTAGGAGTAGGTGTAGGTTTAGTTAGGTTAGCGCTAGGTTTAGGAGTAGGTGAAGGTTTAGTTAGGTTAGCGCTAGGTTTAGGAGTAGGTGTAGGTTTAGTTAGGTTAGCGCTAGGTTTAGGAGTAGGTGAAGGTTTAGTTAGGTTAGCGCTAGGTTTAGGAGTAGGTGTAGGTTTAGTTAGGTTAGCGCTAGGTTTAGGAGTAGGTGTAGGTTTAGTTAGGTTAGCGCTAGGTTTAGGAGTAGGTGAAGGATTAGTTAGGGTAGCGCTAGGTTTAGGAGTAGGTGTAGGTTTAGTTAGGTTAGCGCTAGGTTTAGGAGTAGGTGTAGGTTTAGTTAGGTTAGCGCTAGGTTTAGGAGTAGGTGAAGGTTTAGTTAGGTTAGTGCTAGGTTTAGGAGTAGGTGTAGGTTTAGTTAGGTTAGCGCTAGGTTTAGGAGTAGGTGAAGGTTTAGTTAGGTTAGCGCTAGGTTTAGGAGTAGGTGTAGGTTTAGTTAGGTTAGCGCTAGGTTTAGGAGTAGGTGTAGGTTTAGTTAGGTTAGCGCTAGGTTTAGGAGTAGGTCAAGGATTAGTTAGGGTAGCGCTAGGTTTAGGAGTAGGTGAAGGTTTAGTTAGGTTAGTGCTAGGTTTAGGAGTAGGTGAAGGTTTAGTTAGGTTAGCGCTAGGTTTAGGAGTAGGTGTAGGTTTAGTTAGGTTAGCGCTAGGTTTAGGAGTAGGTGAAGGTTTAGTTAGGTTAGCGCTAGGTTTAGGAGTAAGTGTAGGTTTAGTTAGGTTAGCGCTAGGTTTAGGAGTAGGTCAAGGATTAGTTAGGGTAGCGCTAGGTTTAGGAGTAGGTGAAGGTTTAGTTAGGTTAGTGCTAGGTTTAGGAGTAGGTGAAGGTTTAGTTAGGTTAGCGCTAGGTTTAGGAGTAGGTGTAGGTTTAGTTAGGTTAGCGCTAGGTTTAGGAGTAGGTGAAGGTTTAGTTAGGTTAGCGCTAGGTTTAGGAGTAGGTGTAGGTTTAGTTAGGTTAGTGCTAGGTTTAGGAGTAGGTGAAGGTTTAGTTAGGTTAGCGCTAGGTTTAGGAGTAGGTGTAGGTTTAGTTAGGTTAGTGCTAGGTTTAGGAGTAGATGAAGGTTTAGTTAGGGTAGCGCTAGGTTTAGGAGTAGGTGAAGGTTTAGTTAGGGTAGCGCTAGGTTTAGGAGTTGGTGTAGGTTTAGTTAGGTTAGTGCTAGGTTTAGGAGTAGGTGAAGGTTTAGCTAGGTTAGCGCTAGGTTTAGGAGTAGGTGAAGGTTTAGTTAGGGTAGCGCTAGGTTTAGGAGTAGGTGTAGGTTTAGTTAGGTTAGCGCTAGGTTTAGGAGTAAGTGTAGGTTTAGTTAGGGTAGCGCTAGGTTTAGGAGTAGGTGTAGGTTTAGTTAGGTTAGCGCTAGGTTTAGGAGTAGGTGAAGGTTTAGTTAGGTTAGCGCTAGGTTTAGGAGTAGGTGAAGGTTTAGTTAGGGTAGCGCTAGGTTTAGGAGTAGGTGTAGGTTTAGTTAGGTTAGTGCTAGGTTTAGGAGTAGGTGAAGGTTTAGTTAGGGTAGCGCTAGGTTTAGGAGTAGGTGTAGGTTTAGTTAGGTTAGTGCTAGGTTTAGGAGTAGGTGAAGGTTTAGTTAGGTTAGCGCTAGATTTAGGTGTAGGTTTAGTTAGGTTAGTGCTAGGTTTAGGAGTAGGTGAAGGTTTAGTTAGGTTAGCGCTAGGTTTAGGAGTAGGTGAAGGTTTAGTTAGGTTAGCGCTAGGTTTAGGAGTAGGTGTAGGTTTAGTTAGGGTAGCGCTAGGTTTAGGAGTAGGTGTAGTTTAGTTAGGGTAGCGCTAAGTTTAGGAGTAGGTGTAGGTTTAGTTAGGTTAGCGCTAGGTTTAGGAGTAGGTGAAGGTTTAGTTAGGTTAGCGCTAGGTTTAGGAGTAGGTGTAGGTTTAGTTAGGGTAGCGCTAGGTTTAGGAGTAGGTGAAGGTTTAGTTAGGTTAGCGCTAGGTTTAGGAGTAGGTGAAGGTTTAGTTAGGTTAGCGCTAGGTTTAGGATTAGGTGTAGGTTTAGTTAGGTTAGTGCTAGGTTTAGGAGTAGGTGAAGGTTTAGTTAGGTTAGCGCTAGGTTTAGGAGTAGGTGAAGGTTTAGTTAGGTTAGCGCTAGGTTTAGGAGTAGGTGAAGGTTTAGTTAGGTTAGTGCTAGGTTTAAAAGTAGGTGAAGGTTTAGTTAGATTAGCGCTAGGTTTAGGAGTAGGTGAAGGTTTAGTTAGGTTAGTGCTAGGTTTAAAAGTAGGTGTAGGTTTAGTTAGGTTAGCGCTAGGTTTAGGAGTAGGTGAAGGTTTAGTTAGGTTAGTGCTAGGTTTAGGAGTAGGTGAAGGTTT
The DNA here is from genome assembly GCF_015220715.1 of Pygocentrus nattereri. Lineage (NCBI taxonomy): Eukaryota > Metazoa > Chordata > Actinopteri > Characiformes > Serrasalmidae > Pygocentrus > Pygocentrus nattereri. The sequence continues at coordinate 8,123,995 of NC_051239.1, forward strand.
AGTTAGGTTAGTGCTAGGTTTAAAAGTAGGTGTAGGTTTAGTTAGGTTAGCGCTAGGTTTAGGAGTAGGTGAAGGTTTAGTTAGGTTAGTGCTAGGTTTAAAAGTAGGTGTAGGTTTAGTTAGGTTAGCGCTAGGTTTAGGAGTAGGTGAAGGTTTAGTTAGGTTAGCGCTAGGTTTAGGAGTAGGTGAAGGTTTAGTTAGGTTAGCGCTAGGTTTAGGAGTAGGTGAAGGTTTAGTTAGGTTAGTGCTAGGTTTAAAAGTAGGTGAAGGTTTAGTTAGGTTAGCGCTAGGTTTAGGAGTAGGTGAAGGTTTAGTTAGGTTAGTGCTAGGTTTAAAAGTAGGTGTAGGTTTAGTTAGGTTAGCGCTAGGTTTAGGAGTAGGTGAAGGTTTAGTTAGGTTAGTGCTAGGTTTAAAAGTAGGTGAAGGTTTAGTTAGGTTAGCGCTAGGTTTAGGAGTAGGTGTAGGTTTAGTTAGGGTAGCGCTAGGTTTAGGAGTAGGTGTAGGTTTAGTTAGGTTAGCGCTAGGTTTAGGAGTAGGTGTAGGTTTAGTTAGGTTAGCGCTAGGTTTAGGAGTAGGTGTAGGTTTAGTTAGGGTAGCGCTAGGTTTAGGAGTAGGTGAAGGTTTAGTTAGGGTAGTGCTAGGTTTAGGAGTAGGTGTAGGTTTAGTTAGGGTAGCGCTAGGTTTAGGAGTAGGTGTAGGTTTAGTTAGGTTAGCGCTAGGTTTAGGAGTAGGTGTAGGTTTAGTTAGGTTAGCGCTAGGTTTAGGAGTAGGTGTAGGTTTAGTTAGGTTAGTGCTAGGTTTAGGAGTAGGTGTAGGTTTAGTTAGGGTAGCGCTAGGTTTAGGAGTAGGTGTAGGTTTAGTTAGGTTAGCGCTAGGTTTAGGAGTAGGTGTAGGTTTAGTTAGGTTAGCGCTAGGTTTAGGAGTAGGTGTAGGTTTAGTTAGGTTAGTGCTAGGTTTAGGAGTAGGTGAAGGATTAGTTAGGGTAGCGCTAGGTTTAGGAGTAGGTGTAGGTTTAGTTAGGTTAGCGCTAGGTTTAGGAGTAGGTGTAGGTTTAGTTAGGTTAGCGCTAGGTTTAGGAGTAGGTGTAGGTTTAGTTAGGGTAGCGCTAGGTTTAGGAGTAGGTGAAGGTTTAGTTAGGGTAGCGCTAGGTTTAGGAGTAGGTGTAGGTTTAGTTAGGGTAGAAATGAAATCCCGTACATATCAGATTTGCGGCAGTCTGAACAGTCAGATCGGAATTCATGCGACTTTCCCATCAGTCCAACTCGACACTTGTCATTTCGCGCTGTTGAGACTGAATATTTAGGTTGATATTTCGGTACCTAAAGATTAAAAGAGGCGTATCGCGGCCGCTCTGTGTTTGAAGAGGTTTCTATGAAACGGCCGAATGCGGCCAGAGGACACCAAGGCTGCAGCATATAAAGAATCTGTGGACATGAACCAAAGAAGTGGCCATGACTAAATAACGTGCCCTTTTCTATAGCGAACTCAAACACATTCTTGACGATCAGCCCAGCCTGCAACCATCAGGACTTTATAATCGCTCCTGCGATACTGGCAAACACGAAACTGAAAACTCTGGGAGCGACAGGCGTTCACTGGCCGTCATGACTGTTTATTTCTGGACGAGCCTTGTGAAGTATTGCTCTTTTGCGCATGCGGGCCGGAGCTGATCTGTTCAAACTGATGTCACATTAAGATCACATTTAAAAGATAATGTAAGCAGCCAAAAAAAAACCAGACTTGGTGAGAAAATGAGATCCCAGACACTTACCTGCTGTGTAAACATAGCCTTAGTCACCCTGACGCTGTCTGTTTGGGCAGTGTGTTCTGAAATGCCCGAAACATCATCCACTATCATTTTTAGCTTCAGGGCCACAGTATTAATCATGTATTAATTGAAGTCATGATTTTTGCTGTTGGATCACAAAAGGCTGCAACTGATAGCTCAAATTACTGCTGCACTCACTCCACCGCTGTCGAGAGGTCTAATGACAAATAGTGCTATTCATTTACAGCATTTACTTCATTTACTAATTAGTCTAACAAATCAATGGGGTTTTGCTGCGTGTGGTGTGAGTGTATTGACCGGTCTTGGGTGTTCCTGTGTAATTCTCCGAATTGTGGGATTTTCGGGGAAACTGCAGGTGTTAAACCCAGTTAATATGTAGCATTTCTGTGAAGTGTCTTGTAGCAGTGTTGATTAACACCAAATTGCACTCATAAACATTAGTGCTGCTGTATTAGGCTTGTTTCATTTGCAGGTATTGGAGTGAATAGAGTGCAGTTTCCCATGGCTTAAAACAGTCAGGACTAGTTATCTTGAGTTTCTGATGAATTTAAATGTGTGGGTTAACTTTGTACATTAATTATATCATAAGTCTCAGAGATGAGTATAATCAGATTCAAAGTACAGAACAGGCTGTGCATAATGCACGCACGGAGACGTTGCCGTTACGTAAACAGTGGTGAGGCGCACTTGCTTTGGGGAAAAATCAGCTGTGTAATTCCTTGCCGGCCTAGATGGAGTTGTTTTTTTCACTTATCTGAATCATAAGAGAGAGAAAGAATGGACTGTTTTGGACTATATTAAGCAAGACGTTTGTCCTGGACTCTTCATTTAAAAGCTGACCTAGAGCCATGCTTGAAATTCGATTAGTCTAGACACATCTTGTGGACGAAAGATTTGAGGAATGATTGAATCAAGTGCTATAATTCATGGGTTCGGAAAGCATTTCTTTTTTATTTCACTCTATTAAACTGGCGAAAACATTTCCAGAACATTGCAGTCCACTTACTACTTTTAGGCTGCTTTCATTTCTGTGGATGGGTTTCAGAGCTTTAATCAGACCTAAATGTTTGCTTCAAAGCCACATACTGTCCAAGCCAGAACCAACACACGGTATCTGTCCAAGCCTGACCATAATAGTTTTAAGTCTGACCCAAACCTGAGTCGAGCCTAACCAAGTTCTGCCCGGACTGGACCCAAACTGCATCAACAAGTTGTGTCCAAAACTGACCTGAGTTCAACACAATTCTGCCTGGACCAGACCTGAACTGCGTTATCAAGATTTGCATCGAAAACGGACCTGAACGCAACAAAATTCTGTCCAAACCATGTAGAAACAATAATACTGTTATATATGACTGATAAATTAACTGTAGATCACTGTAAAATAATATGTTTGGCAGGCTGTTGGTCTTTAGCTGTTTAATTCTAAAGCTTGTTTATTTACATAGGACTTATTATTTAGCATGTTGTACTTACGACTTAAATTAATATTTGGCCAAACACATTAAACATCCTTCCTAATCTGTACTTTCCTGATTTGATTCTGTTTATTTCCCAGTCATCCATTTTCTCATGAGCGTAAGTCTTATCGGCCTTGGTGTGAAATTCTGTCATCCACATGGGTGGGTGACTCCAGTGCGGCAGGATAGAAACTGTTTTTGGTATTGAAAGTTGAAAGCAAGATTAAAGTAATGAGAAACTAAAGCAGCAGGAAATGTAAGATGAAATCAGTTAAAAGTGGGACGTGGGCTAGGATGCACCGAACGGGTGATTTGACCCAACTGAAGCCTGAAACCTATTTGGAAAGTTGCATCCAAACCTGATGTAAGCAATTGGATCCCATATTTTCTGTATTCCATATATTGATACAAATATTTCAAGCCATAGTCCAGAACAGAAAATGAAACTTTAATACGTTGTTTTTAAGTTCAAAATATGTATGTAAGCAAGTCATATAAAGATCACAAATGACTGAGCAGACTTTATAAGGTACATTTGGTAGCGGAGATGATATCCACCAAACTTCATGAACAATGATTTACTCCAGCATAAAAGATTTTGTTTGTCTTATCAGTCATTAAAAAAAAAATCAGTGCAAAGCAGGATGAAACCCCTGGAGCAAATGGCCTTACTGCTTTTATGAATGTGTGTGTGGGTGGGTGGTTATGGACCTCTGAAGTCATTCATGTCATTTCGTAGCCAGTGTTGCACCCATTTTTTTTTTTAACCTGAGTGTCACTGGATCCTGTGAATAACAAAATAATCAACCAAATTTGAAAGCAAGTCTGTTCTAAACTTCAATACTGTTATAGACCAACACCCGCTGCTCAAACTGCAGCCTAAAGCTGCCAAAACCTCTAATCTACCGCATTTAAAAAGGGGACTGGATAGTTTGGTGTATTTTGGTCAAGTTGCCAGTCTTATGATGTCAGTTTAGTGCATGTTAGTGCTCTTTTTCCAAAACAACATTCATTTCTATGATGGAGAAAACCAGCTCGGACCTGGAGGTCTTAACATAGGCACGACACATAGCACAGAAAGATGACACAACAAGGTCTGTATGTATATATATCAAGTATTCTGTAATGGGTTTGTATTCATCGTGGCCTCATTTAAGCCCTAGGGAATCTAAATGGGTATTTTCTTTGTAATTTGGTTAGAGCTTTTGTGAGCACATCTACAAAATATGCATAAGTATGGATCATTTTCTTACGTCTGATAAATGATGGATGTATTTTACCAAATTTCTCCCTTTTCTGTGTGAACTGGGTGGTCTTAAACTTGGATAAAGCTTGCATAAGCATTACCTGCTCCTTCTTTGTTTGAGGCCAAGTGAAAGCTGCCCCTTCATTCAAATGTAACTGAGCTCTCAAGCGAACTGTCTGTTTGCATGTTGTCTGTTCATTTGTCCATCTGTTCGTCCATTCTGACTGTCTTTCCTTGATGCAGTAAGGTGAAAAAGGACCTTACCTTCTTTAAAGCGTCGCCACATATGAGCTGGATGATGCTTTTAGTCAGTCATGGTGACAATGTTGTCTTCCGCGCTGTCTGTATGTGTACGGCCTGTTTCACTCATTTCTTTCTTGCTCTGACTGCACTCTTGTGTTTAGTCCTGGTTTAGTAGTGTAGCAGGCTGGGAGTGCTGGACTGAGGGATGTCAATCAAGCATGTTAATTGCAGGACCACAGTCTCACAGTTCTCAAATAAGTCTGATCAACAGTTTGTAATTTTCATTCAACCTTTGCCACATGTTAATGTATAATTGTATATTTTCATACAGTATATTCCCAGAAATTATTTGTTGAATGTTTAGAATGAAGATAAAAGATTAAGTGACCCTCATTATTCACACAACGGGGAAATTTCACCTCTGCATTTAACCCATCCGAGCAGCGAAACACCACATACACACTAGGGGGCAGTGAGCACACTTGCCCGGAGCAGTGAACAGCCCTATCCGCATGCCCGGGAGCAGTTGGGGGCTAGGTGCCTTGCTCGAGAGCACCTCAGTCACACATTGTCAGCTCAGGGGATTGAACCGGCGACCTTCTGGTCACAGGGCTGGTTCTCGAATCTCCAGCCCACGACTGAAGAGAGGATGCAATGCATGCATGTGTGAAAATGCCTGTTGCGGTTACCAAAGAAGGTCTAAAGAGAGGAGGCAGCTCATCCTGTGTTTGGTTTGTTTTGATGTCTTTGGGCTATATTTCATTCATACTTAAACTATAAGAGTTTTTAGGAAGTAGGCCAAGAATGACAACCACAGGAGGTCTTGGTCCACTTGTTCGGTGCATACAGGATGTACATGGCGGTATTCTCGCTTGTTCTGAGGAACAGAGCAATCTCACCGGCGTTCATGTTAACCAAAACAAATCTGAAGCTCTGTGTGTTAGTTGATCATGCAGGGCATGTACTGATGATTTACCCATATCTAATTTCTCATTTTTGATTCATTGTAAGCCAACCCTGAATGTTTTAGTCACAGTTTCATGACTAATTCCCTTCCGCTCTGTGAACCAAGACATTTGATTCCTATCCGTGAAGAAACTCCAGCAAAGCTGAAAATGAATTTTAATAAAACAGTTCCAGAACCATGCCGTCCACCTAACTGTCGAGTGATCATTTTTGCATGGTCATTACGTTTGACCATAAGCACTTGGGGGTGCCTGCAGGAGCAGGCTAATAGAACATCATCATCAGTAAAAATTGGATTTCAGCAGAGGAGGGTATTAAAAGAATTAACCTGCATGTCATGGATCCTCATCCATTATGCAATCTTTCTGAATAATTGAGTACTCTGATTGGAATTTCCCCACACAGACTTATCCGAAACGCTGTAATGCCATCAACGGCGGAGACGTTTTTCTAAATGATAAATCAATCTCTCTGTCTCCGGGCCCGTGTCTTATCTGTCTGTGCTGTAATGTGCAGATCAATATCAGCCTGAATTGATGTCACCCTCGATTGAAATTCAGTTTGTGAAATTTTTCTGTGCGATGTTGACGCTTCTCTTCACACAGAGTTAGTTTTCTTCTCGTTCAGTCACATCGTCACTTGTGATGTACTCTTGTATTTGCTCATAAATATTTTGTTTAGTGAGTTTACTGCCAGGCTCCATGTACAGAAATGTCTGTTTTAAGAGACCACCAGATGTACAATGTAAATCAAATGTTTAGGTTTTAACGACTTCTCTGACTTCTTTAGGCATTTTGGCCTAAAACTAGGTTGTTGTTGTTATTGTGGTGGTGGTGGTGGTTGTGGTTGTGTAATATTCTGTATATTCATGATCTGTTATTGTATGTCTTTCCATGTACAATGTTCTTTTAATACCAGGCATACCTTGTGCAAATGCATCATACATCCTTTGGAAATCCCTGTGGTGTCATCCAGTACTGACTGCTAGCCTGGTCACTGATCTGTAGGCTAGTAAATTCAGTCTGCTTAGCATTTGTGTAACTAGAGCAAACAAAATTTTTTTTTTTTCCACTTGTCAGTGACACAAATTAAGTAATGCCTGCCAAGTGTTCGTGGCTGTGGAAAAATGGATGCTAATAGAAGAAGGCAGAGTGACTGGCTAGTGTGGTGAATAACACTCCCATCACAGGTGTATCACCTGTAAGACATTTGCTGTTTTTCACAGGACATATCAAGTCAAATATCAAATATCAAGTATATAATGATATGTTCAAAAAGTGGTTTGTATCTGTTAGAACAGTTGGTTGATATGCAACAGAAACGTTATGCATGTTCATTATTTTGCAGCATTTCTAAACAGAAGACTGCAACAGAGACCTGAAAGCTGTATTACTGGCACATCTAACAAATAGATGCCCATGATTACTCTGAAATGAAGCTTGAGCTCCAGCCCATGACTACCCCTACATAGCTTTGGCCCATGACAGTTACATTGCAAACTTCAGATTGAACACAGGAGCTGTTTGTCTATCTAGATCATGTTTAAAATCATGAAATGCATTTGTGTTCATGTGTTTAAGCTTTTTTTTTGCCACTTGCATTGCTTTTCCTAAGATGATATCCTGGCTCAGCAGACTGCGAGAGCAATCAGGGAGGTGTCAGTTAAAGAGATGGACAGATGATAGAGAGAGAATAATAGAAGTTGTAGCGCTTCAGGAAAGACTGCAGGCTGCTCAGTGGCTGGAGTGTCACATTTCATCTGTGGCGAGAGGTGTTGACATGTTGATTCTTTTTTCTTTTCCCTCGCTTTCAGAAGCACTTTCATAGCTGAAGGACTGCACTTTTTTTTCCTCCCACTGATGTGGGTGCCTGAATGTAAGCAGTTGTGTCAGCGTGTAACTTATTTGTGCAGTCATTTTTGGAGGTGAAGATCTGAAAGTTGAAGGCTGTGGCTCTGTTTATTGACTAGTTAAGGCCCCAACAATATCACTCCCAAAGCAGAGCTTATACAGTTCTGGCAGATCATACAGAAACCCCAGAGTAATCTCTAAGCATCTACAGGATTCTCTTGCAGTGGTTGATATCAGTGTTCATGAGTCCAGGATCAGGTCAAACTGAACAAGAGAACTGGAATGATAGCAAAGAGGTAGCTACTACTCTCCAAGAAGAACATTGCTTCCTGTTTAAGGTTTCCTGAAGAGCACCTGGATGAGCTGAAAGACTACTGAAAAAATGTTACATTTACAGCATTTAGCAGACGCTCTTATCCACAGCGACTTACAAGAAATGTTATATTGAGTGAAGGTGAAATAGAACATTCAGATGTAAAAAAAAAAAAAAAAACACACACTGCATTCTGCATTCTAGCATAAGAGCCTCATCCCGACTGTGAAACATGGTGGTGGTAGTATCATGTCTAAAATGGTTGGCGTGAGATGTTGACAGGCTGTCACTTTTCGTTCACATACTGTGACAGTTTCATAGTAAATCCACATCACATCCTCTTTCCATTGATATAGATGCCCAAACACAAGCATTTGTGTCAGCAAGTGACTTTGTGTGTTTGTACAGTTATTTGGGGGGTTGACTATCTGGAACAAAATAATTTAAGGACATGGCCCCGTTCCTTGGCAAGTTCAGGCCCCAGCAAAAAAAAAATCCAAAACAAGGTGAAATGGTGTTCTGCATTAGCATCTAGCTTAGATGAGATATTTCAGTATACATTTTAAGTATTCTTGAGTCTGCCATCAGGCAAACACTGAACAAGTATATTGGGTATAAATGATAGCACAGAGGAAGCGGCTAATCTCCAAGAATATAGGTATCTGCTTAACGTTTCCTAAAGATCACCTGGATAAGCCACTTATTCCCTCACTTTCAGCAGCGGTTTCATAGTAGAAGACCAACACACTTTGTTCTTATGTGTTTGTGATTTTTGTATGTTTATTTGTGCAGTTATCTTGGGGGGCAAAGATTCGGAAGAAGTTGAAGGCCGTGGCTCCATTCCTTGGCAAGTTCAGGCCCCTGGTGGGGCAATGCTGCCATCAGTGCACCCCGGAGAGTCTAGTGAGTGCGTTTGTTCCTTATAAAAGCTTGAACAAAAAAATGACAGGCTATTGATTAGGAGTACATTATGAGTACAAAGTTTTGGGTTGAGAATTTTCAGATGCAGGCTTTATACAACATCGTCAAGGGAAGACATGAAAGTGATTTGGAGCACAAGTAAACATGTTGTTTACTGGGTGGAAAAAAACAGCAGTTAGGGGAAGACAGCAAAAAAATAATGAACACTCCAGGGGTTCCTTCCCCACCACTCTGTCACGAGTTTTTGGCGAAGCGGCGGATGACTAAGCTCGTATTCTAGAAGCTCGCCATCCCTGTGGAGGCATCGTGTGTGGTGGTAGGAAGTGGAGGTAATGGAGCTGTAATTGGATGGTTATTGGTTCGAATCCCTAGGTGTGTAAAGGGTTGTAATCTCACCTACTCCAACCCAGCTGGGGAGTTGAATTCTATTTCAGATGTCTAATGTATGAGATCCCACCTAGCAGCTCTCGTTTCAAATTTGTCACATGAGTAACACCTGGGCCCTCCGTTTTTTGCTAATAATTGGTCTTCGTTCACTGCACTGATTAAAGTGGTGGAGGAAACATGAATCTGCATGGGACAAAAGTAGTCCTAGTTCCTATGACTGAGTGTTTAACCAAAGCTTTTACGTCTGTCTCTTAGGGTCAGAAGCTACTGCACAAGACACCATCTCTCGGCTTCCAGAATCTTCTCTGTGTGAAGGAAACACACACCAGGTAAGAAACTCCCTGTTCTCCAGTCTTAAAGTGAACAAACCAGTGTAGGTCAAAACCCACAGTGCCGATCAAATATTTAGGGAAGCTTTGTTTTTGTTTTTTGTCGAATATCTAATAAAAGAACATGTTTTCATTTTCTTTTCTTTGCAAAAACTGCAGTACTGAACATCTGAAAAGTCCTGCTTTAGGAGTAATGACACCCATTTTATCCCCTTGTTTCGACCTAAGCACTAATCAGCACTCAAACCTTTCAGATTTTTTTAAACCAGCCTTAGAAGCTGGTAGCATTTTCTGCTAAATCCAGACACATTTGGTGATGTTGAGGTCTGGGGTGGCCAGTCCGTTAAGAACACTATGAACTCTTTGTTCTATTTACTTTACTCAGTGAGGTTCTTCTTGACAGCTACACATCCTTTCAGACCCATATCATGAAGTCGTCTTCTCCCAGTGGAAGGATGGACAGAAACACTTATGGATGTTTTCAGACCTGAAGCAGCTTGATTTTCTCATCTCTCTCAAAGATGAAAGCTTTTAGTGCTGTTTACCTGATGGGGCAGTGTTGGTGGTCTATCCACTTCCAGTCTTCCAGGACTTCCAGGTGGATGTTAGGAGTCCCATTTTCTCTGTAGCATTTAATCATTTTTTGTACTCCAGTTTTGGAAACTCCTGTTTTTTTTTTCCCTTGTTTTCCTTTTATATTCCTCTTCCTTATACAAGTGGACTATCTGATCTCCTCAGAAATGAAAAATTGTACTCAATGGCTGCTTTAACTTAAAATCAAATAATCAGCTCTGACTTTTACATAATAGCACGACACAAATTTCAAGCAAAGATGTAACATATAAAAAAGTCTATTCCTTCATTTGAATGGAAATATATTTTCATTTGCCATTTGTTGTACTCAAACTGACATTTCATCTTCACAGAGATCTGGACGCGTTACGATCAGCTTTATGCAAATTAAAGTGTATTTGCCTGGCTGAATGGATATTTCAAGTGATACTGTAAAAATGGTGTCAGAATGAAAATTGGACTGTCAACTTAATTATTTTTTTTTAACAGTTTGATTGGAGTGAAAAATACAGATCCTCCTTTTGAATGAAGACAAATTTGAAATGTGGAAAGAGAAACAGCACTTTCCCTCTTTGCCATTATATTCTTGCCTGCTGCTCTGGTTCTGTGCTTTCCAAGCAGTTTGTGTTTTCATTTCCACAGCTGTCCGCCTGTCAGTCAGCCCGTCATGATGGGTAGGACCACAGCACGCTAAGATGAAAAATGCGCTTTATCTGAGAAATAGAGGTTGAAGAGCTTATATAAGCAATTCATGGATTAGCAGATGGGGTGGAGTTGAGCAAGATGACACAGCAGAAACATCACATACATAACTGACCAGCTAGTGTATTAGCTAGTCATACTAAGCAGATACTGTGAAAATGTTTTTGCCCAATATTTATTCCCTATTTAGTTATGACCTTTTTATCACACAATGCTACCAAGGGGGAAGGCCAGCATGTGCTTTTTCCAAGACTCACGAACTCCACTACAACTCCTGCCAGCACAAAGTCACTGGAGCTCTACATTTTTGGAGGAGAATACTAACTACCTATTCTGTTACGTCAGATTACAGGCGCCTGTGTATGCTAGTATTGCGCTGAGTGACTGTGGAGAGAGGGAGGACTATCCCACCCACGAAGAGAGTAAGGGCAGTTATGCTTTCTTGGCCTGTCCACAGATGGCTGTGGTATTGCCCAACAACGTCTTGGTCTGGCCACAAATGGATCATCATTAAAAACACCCCGTCCCACTGTTTGGAACTTATGGAAATATATTTAATTCCATAGGTAGAATGTCTCAGCATATCTGTTACTGAAATTGGAGAGATGGTGACGCCAGTACATGAGTACTACCTTGTCTGAGAATTTATCATTAGAAATGGTTTTAAGCTAACTTGGCTAACTACAGCCTTCCACAATTCATACAGTAGCAGAACAGAACCAGGGTCCCAGACTACCGGCAGCCTTATACAGCCTGTAACATATTTAAAATTTACTCTTAAGTCTGGTTTGCAAACAGTTTTTCCTCTGTGTTCTGAAGATATCTCTGAACATGCGCTGATGGAGCTCATGTTGTAGCCGTTGCTGCAGCCACATCCCTGCAGGTGGATGAAAACCAAGCAAATTGGACCAGAATGACTGTGGAAAAACATGATTTGCATACACTTTAGATACCGTCTCCAGAAAATGCTACAGGGAGATCAACTCGGTTGGTTGACTGGACCACACAACCTGCATTTCTCCAGAGTTCAGAAAATTCCAATGGGTGACATTTTACAAAAACTAATAAAAGGAAAGGCCAAAACTGCCAAAGCGTATAAATGATATCATTCAAAAAGATGAAGTTAGCATCTTACTTGCCAGATTCTTCTTGGAATTTTCTGTTCCACCTGAAATGTTGCTGCAGTTTTAGTAAATGTAGAACGAATTTCATACAAAAAGCTGGTGAGTACAAAGCCATCAGCTTACCTCGGTCAATGAATGAATTTACCTCAATGAATGCATTAATTTGCCTTAGAGAATGCATCCTTAAATAAGAAATACCTTAAAGCTTCACTTGGAAGTGTTAAATGAACAGCTAACAAACGACTCAGCAAAGCTATAATCGTGTTTCACTGGCTGCTGCATCCTAAAACACACACTTACTGTTATGCTAATTAGTACACTTCTAATGATAAATGCTGTGGTGTTTGCATACTATTTAGTGTTTAGTCCATACTAAATATAAAAGTTCTGCTGTGATGTTATTTCATGATGACACACTCCCTCTCGTGTTCTGCTGCTTAAATATCGTCACTGGCGATCTCCAGAATAGTAACTTTACAGAAGACAAAACATTCTTAACTTTTAATGTAAGTTAAAAGCTAAAAGGAGCTAAAAGTAGTTTTATTCCAAGTAAATTTGGAGCATTTCTTTTGGTCTGTTCATTAACTTTTCACACAATGTCAAGGGCAACCACGATGTTCAAATGTAGAAACCCAGAAAATGACAAATGGAGATGCATGTCTTTTGTTTTTTTTTTTTGTTTTTTTCTTTTTCAGCGGTGTAAAGTTCTCCACTGCCACTGTCAGTATTACCAAGGCTATGTATATTAGAATGGAGTGGCTCTCCTGTGGCCGCGTGCGCCGACTACTTGTACTTGATTAGAGCAGATAAATAGGATTTGGCTCTCGCACGTCTCAAATCCGGAGACAAGAGGGCTTTTCGACAAACGTTCAATTTCTGCCTCTTTCATTTCTTTCCACTTCAGAAGGCCTCAACGCGCACATGCTGATGCTCCTGTCAAGCCTTTTGATGTGTCCCGAAGCAAGAAAATCAAATGAAAACACATGTTCACTCATTTGAGGAGCTAATATTCCAGCACCAATTTGTGCCATGCATATGATTGGTTTAGCTCATGCTAATTGAGTCGAGATTTTTCATTTGGCCTCAGTTGTTGAGCGAAACAATGTTTGGGTGGTCAGGATGTGTGTGCACTATGGTTCAAAAGTTTGGAAACATCTAGGAGATTAAAAAATGTTTATGCAGTAATGTATACAATATGGGCTCAAACATTTAAACTGATCTTAATATAAAAAATAGTCATTTACATTGGTAAAAAGAACATAGATGTACGTTTTAAGGAGAAATGTGTAATTCTAACTTGAAATGTATAATGTCTAGTGTTTGCTGCTATAAACAGTTTCCCATTGCAGACTTCTAGAAAGAATCAGTTTTTCATGTGAAAGTTCACATCAAGTTCAGTTTTGGTACATTTTAATAGGCAGATTAAGTCGACCAGTAGTACTGCTGATTAGTTGTTTGTGAGCATATATAGCGGTACTCACTGCTAAAATGAACATTTTCTACATTTTGGATAGTGCTTAAGCATCTGTAAACACTGTTTAACCACTGCAGGGATCAATATTATCAGTTGCCAAGAGCAAGTAGTGTTAAGTCGGGAGAGCAGCATTGAAAATCACTTTCCTTGTCAGGAAATCCAAGAGTTTTCGAGGGCAGTTCATTCAGTGAACAACATACTTGATATTGCCTTTATTAGTATTCTCATCCAGACACCACCTCACTGCATGAAAAATGATCTGATCCAGTTGTGTGTTGTTATGTCTAGCCTATCACGGTGTTTGTTGGTGATTCTTTGAAGCAGGAGGCATCAGACAAGATGCCAGCAGTAAAAGAGCAAGACACAAATCTGACTCCTTGGGTTGACTTTGACCCACCCATACCAGATATGCATTACACAATTTGTAGGTTTTACCCTTACAATGCAGGCAAAACCACAGCTCTGCCATTTAGGCAAATAAACATTTACTAGATTGCTATGAAAACTCTGGTCATCTAACAAGAAGGCCACTCACTCAACAGTGCTGGACTCAAATGTATGTAATAGTTTTTAATAATAATAATAAAACTACAAAAGTCTTTCTCCTGTACCCACACACAATTAATAGTGAAATTGACTATAAAAGACGTAGAACGCATACACGCATAGATAACTGAATAAATGAACACTGAGAGAAATATTTAGACACATGCTTTTGCTGTTTAATAAACATCCGGTACATACGTCATCTTTAAATTAGCACGCATGATGTCTTGACTTTGCACTTATAAAGTACTTTGCTACAAAGCTATTGTTTGCAGTTGCAGTTTTGAAAAGTTTATGGTAAACAGTCTTCAGTTTCCTAAGGCTATTAAATGTCCCTCTGATGGACTCAAAAGTTCAAAAGTTTCCATAGATTTTCAACAGGATTGAGTCGAGATTGGCCTCTTTTCTAAAAATGGCCTGCGCCAAAGTTACTTTGACTGTATGTTTGTGGTTGGCGTCTTGTTGAAACGTCCAACATGCCCCCCTTAGATTCTCCACTAATTTGAGCCAGTATATTGCTCCATGCAGTGGATATATTGGGCAAAGAATGTTGGAGATGGAGCTGCCGGGTAGAAGGAGAAGAGGTAGACCTCAGAGAAGGTTTATGGATGTAGTGAAGGTGGACATGGAGATGGTTGGTGTGAAAGTAGAGGAGGCAGTGGATAGGGCAAGATGGAGGCAGATGATCCGCTGTGGCGACCCCTAAAGGGAGCAGCCGAAAGAAGAATATTGCTCCATGCAGGTCTCCATCGATAATGTGTAAAGCCCCAGTACTGCCCCATATTGTGATGCTCCCACCATCATGCTTCACATGTCCAAACATGTTCAAAAAGTACAAGAATGTTTACTTCACCCTTTGTTTTACAATTGTTGCTGTCATTTTATTTCAATTTTTTTTAAAGCTCCTACAAATTACAAGTTGAGTAAGACTTGTGTATATATATATTTTTACACATTGATCTGTAACTATGTAGGCTTTATGTTGTTGATTCTAAACTTGTGGATGGTAGCTTACATCTGTTTGCTTGTTTGTGTTCCAGGTACCGCGGGTGGCTAGTCAGGAGAGTGTGTTGTGTGCTGTTTGTTTTGGGCCGTAAGGTTTACGCCAGTTCTGTGGGAGACAGGGTGAACCGGATCTACAGCACAGAGAGGTACACTAAAGTGACTGTGAATATGCGCCTATATACTGATCTGTCACTGTTATATTTCCTCTTTCCATTTTAACAGTCAAGATGAGTTAAGGCTGTTACAATGTGCAGCCTCCAATCTCACTCCGAAGTATCATTCAGAAGATGCTGCTGCAGACATTCCACTCTTTCAGCATCTTGATGACTGTCAGGCAGCCAGGAGCTGATCGGACATGTATGTTGATTTGGTGTATTGGGTTGTGAGGCAGAGTGAGCAGTAATGCTTAAGGTATTATGAGGCTGGGGCTGAGAAAAGCTCCTTCTACTCATCTTTCTTTTGTTTCCCACCATTCCTCACCTCAGTTCAACTCCTCCGTCACGCATCACACCCTTCCCTTCACTCTCTCTTATCTGTTTCTCGCCACAGGCCTTAACTTCATTTGGGGCCCTAACGTTTTAAATAACCTTTTATAGTCTAAACCAACATTCTCACTTTCAGACGTTTTTCACTCGCAGAGTATGAACAGCCTTCTTTAGGGGCGCTGTGTGTGTGTGTGATGCTGCAGTAAGGACAATGTGGGCTTTGTTGAAGGGGTCCTGTCCTGTGACTCGGTGTGTTATTTGTGTGCGCATTTGTGCTTTTGAACATTTTTTTGGAACAAAAAATGTTGTGACTTTGGGGGGAGTTTGCGGCTGGGGGTACAGGGATTCGAGAACAGCCTTAACCTGAAATAACTGAAAGCTACTCTTAGGGTTGCTGGGTAGGCCTGGGTGATGGGGCGATGTAATTGGATATCAATGATTAACAAGTAGCCCAGTGCTTAAAAGGTGATAATGGGAAACTGACAGAGAACTGAAGAGTACTAATGTAGCGTTAAACGACTTGCTAAATATGTTGAGAAATTGGGATTCTTGTTCCCAATGAACCCCTTAGTCTTTTTTTTCTGTTAATAAGAGAGAGAGCTACAGCTGTTCTCTCAGCTGTGCACTGCAGTAGTACCTTTACCTTAGCTTTAACTTATTTTACTTTTATGTTAAGTTTAGCTCGAGTTCATGGAACCAAAAATAAATGAGCCCCGTATGTAGTCAAGCCACAGGAACAGAAAAGGGTAAGTAATAATATTAAATAATGTGTATACATGATTGTAGTGCGTCATGTGCTACACTGGGCTCAAGGAGGATGCTGGAGGCAGGGTTCAGTGTCACAGCAGCCATTATTTTAATTCACACCCAGAGAAATCTAAAACAAATCTAGCCACTTTTCAGTTAAGCTAGCTAGACTTTTCAGCTTTTCAGCTCTTACAGTCTTTTGTTGCTGCCTGTCCCGCGCTCCGTTCCCCCTCTCTCGCTCTCGCTCCGTTCCCCCTCTCTCGCTCTCGCTCCGTTCCCCCTCTCTCTCTCTCGCTCCGTTCCCCCTCTCTCTCTCTCGCTCCGTTCCCCCTCTCGCTCTCGCTCCGTTCCCCCTCTCTCTCTCGCTCTCGCTCTGTTCCCCCTCTCTCTCTCGCTCTCGCTCTGTTCCCCCTTGCCCTTGCTCCGTTCCCCCTTGCCCTTGCTCCGTTCCCCCTCTCTCTCGCTCTCGCTCCGTTCCCCCTCTCTCTCGCTCTCGCTCCGTTCCCCCTCTCTCTCGCTCTCGCTCCGTTCCCCCTCGCTCTCGCTCCGTTCCCCCTCGCTCTCGCTCCATTCCCCCTCGCTCTCGCCCTCGCCCTCGCTCCGTTCCCCCTCGCCCTCGCTCCGTTCCCCCTCGCTCCGTTCCCCCTCGCTCCGTTCCCCCTCGCTCCGTTCCCCCTCGCTCCGTTCCCCCTCGCCCTCGCTCCGTTCCCCCTCGCCCTCGCTCCGTTCCCCCTCGCTCTCGCTCCGTTCCCCCTCGCTCTCGCTCCGTTCCCCCTTGCTCTCGCCCTCGCCCTCGCTCCGTTCCCCCTCGCTCTCTCCCTCGCTCTGTTCCCCCTCGCTCTCTCCCTCGCTCCGTTCCCCCTCTCTCTCGCTCTCGCTCTGTTCCCCCTTGCCCTCGCTCCGTTCCCCCTTGCCCTCGCTCCGTTCCCCCTTGCCCTCGCTCCGTTCCCCCTCTCTCTCGCCCTCGCTCCGTTCCCCCTCTCTCTCGCTCTCGCTCCGTTCCCCCTTGCCCTCGCTCCGTTCCCCCTCTCTCTCGCTCTCGCTCCGTTCCCCCTCTCTCTCGCTCTCGCTCTCGCTCCGTTCCCCCTCTCTCTCGCTCTCGCTCTGTTCCCCCTTGCCCTCGCTCCGTTCCCCCTCTCTCTCGCTCTCGCTCCGTTCCCCCTCTCTCTGGCTCTCGCTCCGTTCCCCCTCTCTCTCGCTCTCGCTCCGTTCCCCCTCTCTCTCGCTCTCGCTCCGTTCCCCCTCTCTCTGGCTCTCGCTCCGTTCCCCCCCTCTCTCGCTCTCGCTCCGTTCCCCCTCTCTCTCTCTCGCTCCGTTCCCCCTCTCTCGCTCTCGCTCCGTTCCCCCTCTCTCTCTCGCTCTCGCTCTGTTCCCCCTTGCCCTCGCTCCGTTCCCCCTCTCTCTCGCTCTCGCTCCCCCTCTCTCTCGCTCTCGCTCCGTTCCCCCTCTCTCTCGCTCTCGCTCCGTTCCCCCTCGCTCTCGCTCCATTCCCCCTCGCTCTCGCCCTCGCCCTCGCTCCGTTCCCCCTCGCCCTCGCTCCGTTCCCCCTCGCCCTCGCTCCGTTCCCCCTCGCTCCGTTCCCCCTCGCTCCGTTCCCCCTCGCCCTCGCTCCGTTCCCCCTCGCTCTCGCTCCGTTCCCCCTTGCTCTCGCCCTCGCCCTCGCTCCGTTCCCCCTCGCTCTCTCCCTCGCTCCGTTCCCCCTCGCTCTCTCCCTCGCTCCGTTCCCCCTCTCTCTCGCTCTCGCTCCGTTCCCCCTCTCTCTCGCCCTCGCTCCGTTCGCCCTCTCTCTCGCCCTCGCTCCGTTCCCCCTCTCTCTCGCTCTCGCTCTGTTCCCCCTTGCCCTCGCTCCGTTCCCCCTCTCTCTCGCTCTCGCTCCGTTCCCCCTCTCTCTCGCTCTCGCTCCGTTCCCCCTCTCTCTCGCTCTCGCTCTGTTCCCCCTTGCCCTCGCTCCGTTCCCCCTCTCTCTCGCTCTCGCTCCGTTCCCCCTCTCTCTCGCTCTCGCTCCGTTCCCCCTCTCTCTCGCTCTCGCTCTGTTCCCCCTTGCCCTCGCTCCGTTCCCCCTCTCTCTCGCTCTCGCTCCGTTCCCCCTCTCTCTCGCTCCGTTCCCCCTTGCCCTCGCTCCGTTCCCCCTCTCTCTCGCTCTCGCTCCGTTCCCCCCTCTCTCGCTCTCGCTCCGTTCCCCCTCGCTCTCACCCTCGCTCCGTTCCCCCTCGCTCTCTCCCTCGCTCCGTTCCCCCTCTCTCTCGCTCCGTTCCCCCTCGCTCTCTCCCTCGCTCCGTTCCCCCTCTCTCTCGCTCTCGCTCCGTTCCCCCTCTCTCTCGCTCTCGCTCTGTTCCCCCTTGCCCTCGCTCCGTTCCCCCTCGCTCTCGCTCTCGCTCCGTTCCCCCTCTCTCTCGCTCTCGCTCCGTTCCCCCTCGCTCTCGCCCTCGCTCCGTTCCCCCTCGCTCTTGCCCTCGCTCCGTTCCCCCTCTCTCTCGCTCTCGCTCTGTTCCCCCTCTCTCTCGCTCTCGCTCTGTTCCCCCTTGCCCTCGCTCCTTTCCCCCTTGCCCTCGCTCCGTTCCCCCTCTCTCTCGCCCTCGCTCCGTTCCCCCTTGCCCTCGCTCCGTTCCCCCTCTCTCTCGCTCTCGCTCTGTTCCCCCTCTCTCTTGCCCTCGCTCTGTTCCCCCTCTCTCTCGCTCTCGCTCCGTTCCCCCTTGCCCTCGCTCCGTTCCCCCTCTCTCTCGCTCTCGCTCCGTTCCCCCTCTCTCTCGCTCTCGCTCCGTTCCCCCTCGCTCTCGCCCTCGCTCCGTTCCCCCTCGCTCTCGCCCTCGCTCCGTTCCCCCTCGCTCTCGCCCTCGCTCCGTTCCCCCTCTCTCTCGCTCTCGCTCCGTTCCCCCTCTCTCTCGCTCCGTTCCCCCTCTCTCTCGCTCCGTTCCCTCTCTCTCTCGCTCCGTTCCCCCTCGCTCTCTCCCTCGCTCCGTTCCCCCTCTCTCTCGCTCCGTTCCCCCTCTCTCTCGTTCTGTTCCCCTTCTCTCTCACTCTCGTTCCGTTCTCCCTCGCTCTCGTTCCGTTCCCCCTCGCTCTCGCTCCGTTCGCTCTCGCCCTTGCTCTGTTCCCCCTCTCTCTCGCTCCGTTCCCCCTCTCTCTTGCTCTCGCTCCGTTCCCCCTCGCTCTCTCCCTCGCTCCGTTCCCCCTCTCTCTCGCTCTCGCTCCGTTCCCCCTCGCTCTCTCCCTCGCTCCGTTCCCCCTCTCTCTCGCTCTCGCTCTGTTCCCCCTTGCCCTCGCTCCGTTCCCCCTCTCTCTCGCCCTCGCTCCGTTCCCCCTCTCTCTCGCTCTCGCTCTGTTCCCCCTTGCCCTCGCTCCGTTCCCCCTTGCCCTCGCTCCGTTCCCCCTCTCTCTCGCTCTCGCTCTGTTCCCCCTCTCTCTTGCCCTCGCTCTGTTCCCCCTCTCTCTCGCTCTCGCTCCGTTCCCCCTTGCCCTCGCTCCGTTCCCCCTCTCTCTCGCTCTCGCTCCGTTCCCCCTCTCTCTCGCCCTCGCTCCGTTCCCCCTCGCTCTCGCCCTCGCTCCGTTCCCCCTCGCTCTCGCCCTCGCTCCGTTCCCCCTCTCTCTCGCTCTCGCTCCGTTCCCCCTCTCTCTCGCTCCGTTCCCCCTCTCTCTCGCTCCGTTCCCCCTCTCTCTCGCTCCGTTCCCTCTCTCTCTCGCTCCGTTCCCCCTCGCTCTCTCCCTCGCTCCGTTCCCCCTCGCTCTCGCTCCGTTCCCCCTCTCTCTCGTTCTGTTCCCCTTCTCTCTCACTCTCGTTCCGTTCTCCCTCGCTCTCGTTCCGTTCCCCCTCGCTCTCGCTCCGTTCGCTCTCGCCCTTGCTCTGTTCCCCCTCTCTCTCGCTCCGTTCCCCCTCTCTCTTGCTCTCGCTCCGTTCCCCCTCGCTCTCTCCCTCGCTCCGTTCCCCCTCTCTCTCGCTCTCGCTCCGTTCCCCCTCGCTCTCTCCCTCGCTCCGTTCCCCCTCTCTCTCGCTCTCGCTCTGTTCCCCCTTGCCCTCGCTCCGTTCCCCCTCTCTCTCGCCCTCGCTCCGTTCCCCCTCTCTCTCGCTCTCGCTCTGTTCCCCCTTGCCCTCGCTCCGTTCCCCCTTGCCCTCGCTCCGTTCCCCCTCTCTCTCGCTCTCGCTCCGTTCCCCCTCTCTCTCGCTCTCGCTCCGTTCCCCCTCTCTCTCTCTCTCGCTCTGTTCCCCCTCGCTCTCGCTCCGTTCCCCCTCTCTCTCGCTCTCGCTCCGTTCCCCCTCTCTCTCGCTCTCGCTCCGTTCCCCCTCTCTCTCGCTCTTGCTCTGTTCCCCCTTGCTCTCGCTCCGTTCCCCCTCTCTCTCGCTCTTGCTCTGTTCCCCCTTGCCCTCGCTCCGTTCCCCCTCTCTCGCGCTCTTGCTCCGTTCCCCCTCTCGCTCTCGCTCTGTTCCCTCTCAGCTCTTTTCAAAGGCACCCCAGACAAGAGGGAACGAGAGCTTGCCGTTCTGCCTTCCCATCACCACCCCCAGCTGGCAGCTCAGCCTCACTTCTTGCCCTCGTGCCTCTTGTCATCGTTGTCCCCTCCTCCTCCCGTCTCTCGGAGCTCAGGCTTTGCGCTCCGTCCCCCACCTACTCATGGACCTCTCCCCGCTGTCCTCGCCAGTGTTTGTCACTTCCTGCCGTTTCTCGTGGCCATCGTGGTCGGGGCCCGGGGGTGGGCGCATGCCACAATGTTTTATCCTTTTACTATTAAAAGTGTGTTACAGGATACAGTGTGAGTGTCAGAGAAAAAACAGCCTTTTCTGTACAGTTAGTGTCCCAGGGTGACACTCAGATGAGTGAAATTCTGAACCTTAAAATCTAAAATATAATATTACACGTTTTCCAAAAGCGTCTATAGCTGAATTTCACTGGGACTCCAGTACAACAATGGAGAGCTCCTCGTTTTTAACACACAGAGCATGTAAGCATGGCTTTGGATATCACTTGCAGTCTGACGTTCATCCAGTAGGCAGTGCTATTAACATGCAAGTCACAGTGAATCTGCACCAGAAGGAGCTCATGAATGCACATTTGCAGTAGCCTCTGTTAAAACAACAGTTGAAGTAGTTTTCAAAAGATGTTGGGTTATTCAGACTCACTGAAATCTGGCAACCCTAACTACATTTGGTGCAATCGTGTTGAAAGAGAATTCAAAAAGAACCCACTCCCTCTATCTGGAGCTGCATTTTGAGCCTTTGCATGTGATGGTAATACATAAAGGTGCATGATGTGGTCCGAAAAACACCTGCCAAGTCCAACCCAGCGTCTCCTGACGTTTGTTATTGTTCAGCGTGATTTTTTTGTTTGTCTTGTTTTCTTTTTCTTCTCCAGACTGTAGTGTTACGTCTTTGTTTTAACAAAAAAGGATGAATAGAGTGCAGCTTTAAATGAATGCGCAGCACTCTGAACAAGCAAGACCAGGCAAGTGTATTTCAGAGAAAACCAAGCGCAGTGTTGAGTTTTTCCCAAAGCAGTAAACTAGTCTTTCTGCCCAAAAGAGGGATTTGAACCCTGAACCAACACCAGCAGCTTCTGTGTTGATGTGTAAATTTTTTTTTCTTCTTCTTGATCAGACCCATAGCACTGAGCTGTCTTCTTACAGTGGAAGGATGGACTGTGGATGTTTTCAGATCTGAAGCAGCTTGATTTTCTCCTCTCTCTCAAAGACGAAAGCTCTGTTTATCTGATGGGCGCAATGTTTGTTAAAGTGCTGTTTGTTGGTCTACCAGCTTCTGCAGAACGTTGTTAGGAACTGTTCATCTTTTTTAAACTTCAGTTTCGAAAAACTCGCTTTGGAAATGCTTTCTCCTTATTTATGCATGGCAGTTATCTTATGTCTAATATCCTGAATCTCCTGAAATATAAGCTTAATGGTCATTTTTAATGGGTGGCCTCTGACACTTGCACAGTACTGTAAGTACTTGTTAAATTAACTCTAAAAAAAATGTGCTGAACATTTGAAAGTTTTTATCCACTACAGACCACTTTCAAGATTTTTTTCATATCTGCTGTTGCGACGTTATATAGATGAAATATCAGCTCTATATTATGATTAATACCGCCTTTATTAGGGAAATAAAAATGTGTTTTCCGATATGTCAGATGTTGTTCTTTCCAGAAACTGAGGTACAACATGTAACATACATGCATGTAAAACAAAAACTTGATTTGAGTTTCATCCCAAAAAGCTGTATTTACAAGTTTTGTAATTGCAATTGTGTGTGTGTGTGTGTGTGTGTGTGTAGGCTGATGCCAGCCGGAAGGAGGGATGTGAGGGAGGAGGAGGAAGAGGAGCAGAGAGCTGGAGGAGCTGGCAGGATTGTGTCTGTGCTTCAGACTGTTGTGTCCCCTGCTCTGCTCCGGTCTGACCATCAGAACCCATTTAAGCCCCCCAATACTGTACCCTTTAATACAGCTAACGCTCTCTGATCTCTTGTTTTTTTTCTCTCACTGTTTTTTCCTCTCTCTCTCTCTCTCTCTCTCTCTATTTTATATATATATATATAATATTACTATTTTTCTTTGCTACTCTTTCTTCCTTTCTTTTGTTTGTCCCACCTTTTCTTTTGGCCTCATTTTCTTTATCCTCTTTCTCTTTCTGCTTGTCTTTTTTTTTCTTCATTTCCTTTGTCTTATTTATTTATTTGTTTGTTTGTTTGTTTGTTTGTTTCTTTGTATTTCTTCCTTTTTGTTTTTGTTATTCTCCTGTTTTTTCTCCCCCTTTCCCCCTTTTTCAGATTGGCCAGCTGGATGTTGTTGAAGCTGTTCCGGTTAATGTTCTACAGTGTACAGGTTAATCTGAATCAGCTGGCTACTCTCCACCGAGCCACACAGCTGGTACGTCGCTCATCATACTCCTTTTTTTTCCTCCTTCTGTCACACTCCTCCTCCCTCCTCCATTCATCTTTCTCTCCTTCTGTTACTGCTCTTCATCACTTTCTCCTCATCTGTTCACCTCATGCTGCAGCCTAATCATGTCCCATCACTCACGCATTGTGTTCATCTCTCCTCACTCCATTTCTCCTGCTTTTCTATCAGGCGTATTATTTTCTCCTTCCTGTCCTTTCAGCATTTTACAGCTCACGCTCAGTGCTGACCTGCATGCCTCTGTTGTAAACTCTCGATTTGCAGCTCTTATTTATTTTTATAAAGAGGAATGTAGAGTTAATTCCTTTTCATTTCTGTTTATTCCACTAATGTGTGATACTCTGGAGTATTATTAGTGATGCACTGTAATGAATGGGAGCAGGTGGGAAATGTGCAGAGCAGTTTTGTTAGGGGGCTTCCAGTTACTCGTCACCATAGTCGCATGCAGTTAAACAGGAGAGTCCATTATTAAAAACCAAGAGAACAGAGTGAGGATCCACGAGCATTTTCCTACTGCAGCATTGAAAAACTATATTTACAAACAACTTGTCTGATGTCTGACTGGTGGGCTAAGTATTACTGCCAATGGATATATGAAAAATAACCTTTTGTAAATGTAAAATTTATCAGCACAAAATGATCAAACTACCAGAATTGGTGGTACCAGTGTTTTTGCTGAATAATTCAGTCGATACTGGATGTTTAGTGTGGGGCAACTGTTTTAAGTGTTAAAGTAATGGCCCCATCATCAAGAGATCACGACTTTGACCCCTAGTGACGCTACAGGTGTCTGTAGCTGGGAGTCCAAGAGAGCACAGCTAGCCTCACTCTGTTAGGGTGGGTAGGATGCCCCCCTCCTCTCCACCCTCATCACCCAATGTGATGCTAGTCAGTGCAAGCGTCTGTTAGCTGACATAACTGGCAGTTGGCGCTTTCCTCTGAGTGCGTTCAGCTGTCGAATGACGTTGCGTTAGTGGCAGTTTGAAAAGATGCGGTGGCACTTTGCAGGTTTGGGAGGAAGCCTGTGTTAGCCTTCACCCCCACCCTCCTCGCTGTGAGGCAACAGCGCTACCCACCGTGCCGCCCCAGTGAGAATCAATATTGGCCTTTTTTTCTTCTTTTTTCTTAATAATCGGCAATTTAAAAAAATTAATTGATTTTTTTTTTTTTTTTTAGAGATAATTTTAAATAATCAGTAGTCGACACAGGTGGATGTATTATTGCTAGATATATTTATTTGTGGTCGATGATGGCAGTTATTTTTGCAATGGTTCTGTTAAAATCAGTTGTTATAGTGCATCAGTACTGTACATCACAGCAAATCCTTCTTAGACGTGCCTAGTTAAAGCTGTGTTGTGCCCTGTGTCTCTAATCAAAGCTGTGCCGTGTGCCCTTCATGGCTGAGAGTCCAGGCTGAAATTCACTTGGCAGGAACAGCAGCTCTTTTCTTTGCAGAGCGATGTGCTGATGCAGTGAAGAGGCACGTAGCACACCAGCTAGCCATTCTCCTTCAAGGACAGAGGGAGCTTTGGGCAGTGCGATGTGTCATGCCTCAGAGGCAGGGTGTGCAGCCTTGGAAGCCTCACTTCTCTATGCTGTTTGGTGCCCTAAAGTCTTTTTTATCTGTCCAGGTATGGCAAACTGAATTCTGATTTTGAAACTCAAGGAGAGGACGTCCGTTCCTCAGATGTTCTCTCACCAGACACGTCTTCTAGAATGGTTACACTGCCGCCGTCAGCTTGCTCACAGCAACCCCTCCATGTTATTTGTGGAATACTGCTTGCAGTGGACATTGTCGCAGCAGCTTCACAGAAAGCAGGGGTTTTCTGTTTAATGGGGGTCCAGACCTGTAACAAGGAAGCTGAAAGTAAGGAAAAACTCCGTGATGGCATCATGAAGAAACGCTGAGAGGATCGAAGACTGGATGGAGAGCTTAAAATCATAAAAGTAATGTTTTATATGTAGAGTTAAAATAGTAGCGTTCAACCAGAACCCTGGTTGTATTGGAAATCCTTCTCCTTTTCACTTCCTAATTCACATCATTTAAAACACATATAAACATTGTGATTTAAATATTCAACATATTTAATAGGTAAGCATGTCCCACACCTCAACTGTATTCTGAGCTGCGAATAAAACAGATGCACAGCTAATGTATAGCGTACAATAGCACAAACAATTCCAAAAATGTTAAGACAGCATCTGAAATAAAAACAGAAAGCAGTGATGTGCAAATCCTGTGTTTTAAACAAAAGCGGTACAAAACAACATATTTGATGTTTTATCTTATTGACATAATTGTTTTTATAAATATGTGCTCATTCTAAAACTGATGCCTGGACAAAATAAGACTAAAAACTTTGTTAAAAAAAGTGATGTGATCATGCTTGATTATAAAAGGAGCCTCCTGAACATGCATAGGCCTTTATGAGCAAGAATGGAGCGAGACTCACCACTTTGCCAAAACTTGCAAAGACTTTCATAGTCTACGGTGCATTATAATATTAAATAATGCAAGAAGTCTAGAAAAAAATCACTGCAAGGGCAAAGACCCCAAGTGCCCTATAATCCCTCACACAGCACTACATTAATACTCGGCATGTTCAAGTGATGGCTATCACTGCAAGGGCTCGGGAATACTTTGACACGCTGTTCGTCTGTGCTTCCACAAAGTTAAGATTGTACTATACACAGTCGAACCAAGAGTGTCAATAGCATACAGAAACACTGCAGACTCCTCTGGGCTCAGGCTCAAATGGACTGATGCACTGGGGAAACATGTATTGTGGTGAGTCAAGATTTTCCATTGTTTATGGAAAGATTTTGTGCTCTGGAATAAATAGGAATAGTACTATCCAGATTGTTAGTAAAGATTAAAAGGCAGGATCTGACAGTGTATACATCCTTGCACATCTGTGAAGTCACCATGAACGCTTAAAGTTGTGTACACATTTTGAAGCAACATGCGCTGCCTTTTAGACACCGTCTTTTTCAGGGACATCCATGCTTGTTTCAACATGAGAACACCCAAGAAACGTTCTGCACACGTTACAACAGAATGACAGAGGGTAGGTGCAATTATGAAATACAAAATACAACAAAGGCCCCACATGGTTGCACAACTGAAGACTTGTATAATTGAAGAATGGCTTTTAAAACCTGAATCAAGTTGGTGCCAAAGGTTTATTTAGTGCTGATAAAAGAAAATATGATGTAAACTTGTTACTGTGTCAACATTTTTTGGAATGTGTTGCAAGCATCATATGTGGAATGAGCATATTTACAAAAAAACAATCAAATGTGTTTTGCACTTTTTTAAATTGAATATAGATCAGACTGAATTTACAAATCACTGCTTTCTGTTTTATTGCCATTTCATGTAGTGTCCCAACTTTTTTGGAACTGGGTTTGTATATGATGTACACACATCCCATCCAAATTTGGGGACTCTTGGCTGTTCAAAACCTGGATTTCCTTTAATGCCAAATGAGCATGTTCTCCTCTTTGGTTTGCAATGCGTTCACAAATTAAAGCCCAAACTGGTTTATTTACAGGAAAGAAAAACCTGCTGTGTAATTATTTGTGACAATATTAGTGATGGTGTCACATCAGCATTCATCTGCACTTAAATCTTTCAGGTGTTTAAATCACCTTTCAGCCAAAGGAGTTTCAATATGTGAGTTAGTACTGCTCGTCATACCAAGACAGACTGATTAAAAATGAAGCTGAGGCTGAGGTACTAACCAGTTGGCTCCTCATAAGTGCAGTGAGGTTAATATGTGGTACTGTTTGCATGATTACAGTCCCTCCAGGAATTTGCAAACACAAATTTATGCAAATTCTCCCATCCTTACAGTATTTGCAAAGGCTCCTGATTTTATTATTGTGGTAACTACAGCTTTTGTGCTACTCCTCAGGAAACCATGGATAATGCAGAGCCAATGAATATTTCAGTTAAAGACAAAGACATCCACACTCTAAATGTTTCACATGAAGGCTGGATGAACACTCTTTTGCGACATTGTTATGGACCACAAATGAAAATGGATTAATGACTCCCACTTTCCTAACGTAAACCTTTAGCTTGATTTTCTGTGCACTTTTTTTTCTTTCAACAGTTGTTGCAAAGTTACTGAGTTTAGACAGCTCAGACAGTATTTTCATGTTTTGTAATATGACTCTGTTCATGGTTCTCAGAGGTACACTTTATTTCCAGTTTGTTTATCCCTTGTTTTTATCTAGAACCTATTAGGCTACATTCTAAACATTAACGAAAAGCATTTTGGTCATATCAAAATGACAAAACACAACTGTGGGCTTTGGGAGAGGCTGTTCAGTAAACTGCATGATAACGGATTTACTTTAACAGATTTAACTTCAAGGCAAAATTCATGCTGTGTGTGTATTTATACATTAGGTAGGAAGACCAACTGATTTATGTGTATATCGACCAATCAACCGACTGGTTAGACCTATTTACATTGACCAACTAGGCTACTTGCATTGACTGACTGACCAACCAGTCTTTCTGTCTACATAGACCAACTGACTGGTCTGTCTGTCTGTCTGTCTCTGTCTATCTACAGTGGGTTGCAAAAGTATTCATACCCCTTGAACTTTTCCATATTTTGTCACATTACAACCACAAACATAAATATATTTCACTGGAATTTAATGTGAAAGACCAACACAAAGTGGTATACAATTGTGAAGTGGAAAGAAAATTATACATGAATCAAAACATTTTTTACAAATAAAAAACTAATAAGTGCGACGTGCAAAAGTATTCAGCCCCCTTTTCCCTGAGTGCAACCAATTGCATTCAGAAGTTGCCTGATGACTGCTAATGACTCAAAAGGGTCCACCTGTGTGTAATCTAATCTCAGTACAAATACAGCTGCTCCGTGACGGCCTCAGATGTTGGTTAAGAGAATATTGGGGAGCAAACAGCATCATGAAGTCCAAAGAACACACCAGACAGGTTAGGAATATGGTTTTGGAGAAGTTTAAAGCAGGCTTAGGTTATAAAAAGATTTCCCAAGCTTTGAACATCTCACGGAGCACTGTTCAATCCATCATCCGGAAATGGAAAGAGTATGGCACCACAGTAAACCTGCCAAGACAAGGCCGTCCACCTAAACTTACAGGCCGAACAAGGAGATCACTGATCAGAGAGGCAGCCAAGAGGCCCATGGTGACTCTGGATGAAATGCAGAGAGCCACAGCTCAGGTGGGGGAAACTGTCCACAGGACAACAATTAGTCGTGCACTACACAAATGTGGTCTTTATGGAAGAGTGGCAAGGAGAAAGCCATTGTTAAAAGAAAACCATAAGAAGTCCCGTTTGCAGTTTGCCAGAAGCCATGTTGAGGACACAGCAAACATGTGGAAGAAGGTGCTTTGGTCAGACGAGACCAAAATAGAACTTTTTGGCCACAATGCAAAACGCTATGCGTGGCGGAGAAATAACACTGCACATCACTCTGAAAACACCATCCCCACTGTCAAATATGGTGGTGGCAGCATCATGCTCTGGGGTGCTTCTCTTCAGCAGGGACCGGGAAGTTGGTCAAAGTTGATGGGAAGATGGATGGAGCCAAATACAGGGCAATCTTGGAAGAAAACCTGTTGGAGTCAGCAAAAGATTTGAGACTGGGGCGGAGGTTCACCTTCCAGCAGGACAACGACCCTAAACATAAAGCCAGAGCTAC
The DNA here is from genome assembly GCF_015220715.1 of Pygocentrus nattereri. Taxonomy (NCBI): domain Eukaryota; kingdom Metazoa; phylum Chordata; class Actinopteri; order Characiformes; family Serrasalmidae; genus Pygocentrus; species Pygocentrus nattereri. The sequence continues at coordinate 8,152,747 of NC_051239.1, forward strand.
AATGGAGTGGTTTAAAAAAAAGAATATTCATGTGTTAGAATGGCCCAGTCAAACCCAATTGAGAATTTGTGGCAAGATCTCAAAACTGCTGTTCACAAACGCTCTCCATCCAGTCTGACTGAGCTTGAGCTGTTTTGCAAAGAGGAATGGGCAAGAATTTCAGTCACTAGATGTGCAAAGCTGGTGGAGACATACCCTAAAAGACTTGCAGCTGTAATTGCAGCAAAAGGTGGCTCCACAAAGTATTGACTCAGGGGGGCTGAATACTTTTGCACGCCGCACTTATTAGTTTTTTATTTGTAAAAAATGTTTTGATTCATGTATAATTTTCTTTCCACTTCACAATTGTATACCACTTTGTGTTGGTCTTTCACATTAAATTCCAGTGAAATATATTTATGTTTGTGGTTGTAATGTGACAAAATATGGAAAAGTTCAAGGGGTATGAATACTTTTGCAACCCACTGTATCTATCTATCTATCTATCTATCTATCTATCTATCTATCTATCTATCTATCTATCTATCTATCTGTCTATCTATCTATCTATCTATCTATCTATCTATCTACATTGCCTGACTGACAAATCTGTGTGTATGTTGTCCAACTGACTGGTCTATCTGTCTACACCGACCAAACAACTGCTCTGTTTGTCTACATTGCTGCATGTACCGATCTGTCTGTCTCTTTACATCAGCCAACCAAACCACTGGGCTGTCTGTCTACATCGCCCAATTTGCCAATCAATTGGTCTGTCTTTCTTCACTGACCAACCAAACACTCTATCTACTGACTGATTTACATACATCAACCGACGGACTGAGCAGTCTATCTGTCCACATTGACTGACAGACCAGTCGCTGTATCTGTCTACAGTGAGTGACCAACCGGTCGATCTGTCTACATCGACCGACTGTTCTATCTGTGTACATCAACTAACCAACCAAACCCTTGTAGACACCTGCTCATCCAGCAGTTCTTCTGAAATGATTAATAGGGTATTAATAGGGAGTTTGTCCTCCTTTGCTGCGGTAACAACTTCTACACTTCTTTGAATACCTTACACTAGATGTTGGAACATTGCTGTGAGGATTTGATTGCGTTCAGCCTCAAGAGCATTAGTGAGGTTGGATGGTTAGTTTTCTGGACACCCAAACACACTAAACATATCGAATGGAGCTTCATCACTCTAGAGAATGCAGTTCCACTACTCCACAGACCAGTACTGGGGTACTTTATACCACTCTAGCTGATGCTTGGGATTGGGCATGGGGACCTTAGACTCATGTAGCTGCTCCAGAGTGTCTCATTCTATTGGTAATGCTTTTCTGTAAACGTTATTGAAGCTATGTATGCACATTTGAACATGATGTGAGCACTTGGGTGCACCTTAAAGTAGCTGAATTCAGTAAATTATTAAGAGGGTTGTTTAGATACTTTTGGACACATGGTGTAGACAGACGGGTAGATATAGATACAGAGTGAACCATGTGAAAGCATGATGCCTTATAATCTTACTCCGTTTAGAAAAGAACTATAGAAAAAAACCATACTTCAGTGGGAAAAAAGTACGTTCTCAGGTATATAACAGTATAACAGTTGTGAATTTGATCAGATATTTATTAAAACCAGTAAATTCAAATGTACAAGAGCTCAATGGTTTGGCAAGAGTCTCCTGACCTTTAAGATTCATAAGGAGTGTTATGAAGTTCTAAAAGTATGTTGTGTTTTTTTTTCCTTTCTCATGGACATGTAATTCTTCAGGGGTACAGTTATTCAGGTTCAATAATACTCGAATAAAGTACATTTTCAAAAAACACTTATCAGAAGTGTAATTACTCTTATTTTCTACTCATTTTATACAGAAATAAATACATGTATTGTCTTTTCAGTGCCCTGTGTATATATGGGTTTGCAGTAATGTTATGAGAGCCTGCACGGTGTTTAAAAGTCAATATGTGGGTGCAAAGCAGATGGAAAATAGACCAGCGTCCTCTAACTGCAGCGTTACATTTAAATTTAATTGAGCTACGTCGAGGATGGTTAGTGGCCGTGAGTGTGGCGAGAGTTGAGGGCCCAGTGTGTGTTTTGTCTTTGTGTCGTCGTGCTGTAAGTGCTTCAGAGGACACCTCTCCAAAACAAGCTCAAAAACAAAAGTTCATGACCATTTATGTGGTGTGAAGTGGGATTGAGTGGTGCTCATGTGCGCTCGGTAAAAAGGGTCATTCACTGTTTTGTGTTACAGAATGGACCACTGGTGTATGTATATATTCGTCAAAGTGCTTTAGATCAAGCTCTGATCTCTCTGACGCTCTTCTTCCACAACCTGCGAGTTCCCTACAGCGTCTGCCCGGTCCAGGTCCGGCATGGCTGGATAAGGTAAACAAGCATGCACCACTTCACAAAGGGCGAACGATAAACATGCAGCTTATCTGTTGATTTTATCTTGGCTGGAGATTTAAGAGGATTTTGGCATTTTAAGTACAAAATGCCAGCTCTGTTGTCCAAAGAAAAAATCCGTCCAGTAGGCTTCAGTGCTGCGGATAGTAGAATTTACACGAGACCTGCAGATCACTAGAAAGGCGATTGTTTTCATTTTCACTGGTGTGATGTTTGGAGCCCCACTTGTATATTTTAGTCTGAGATTATGAGAACAATATTACAAAGCATGCCTACCTCAAAACTATTCAGAATAGAGTAGAATAGAAAATAAGGCAAACAAAAAGATCGAAAAGTATCAGCTATCGCAATGTAAGGAGGAGCGACGAGGAGGCGGACACATCTGCGGAGAAAAGCAAGATTCATTGAGGGCAAATCCGTAATCGGGGTTGAGACAGTCCAGGGTCAGGGAGCCAACACGGATAGAGCGGGGAATAGACATGACAAAAAATGAACACAGGAAAAAACAGACTACTGAGGCCGGAAGAAACACCAAACAAAATAATTCAAACAGATATCAAACATGCGTCCATCCAAAACACTTCAAAAAATACATCCAGCACGGACCAGGGCAAACACGGGGCTTATATATCACAGGGATGACGAGGGACAGGCGGAAAATGGGAGGAAACGTTCAGGGGTGGAATCATGAAACAAGGGGGCAGGAAATGAGCACATGACTTGGAGGGGTCAATCGTGACGCACAAAAAAAAAAAGTTATGAAGCTTGGTTGCTAGAGAAGGGGTTGTTTCCAGAAATCATTAGAAATCAGTTTTCCAACATCATCCATGTTGTTGAAAGTGAGCTATATATATATGTATATGTGTATGTGTGTGTGTATATATATATATAATATGTATATATATGTATATATATATGTGTTTATGTGTGTGTGTGTATATATATAATATGTATATGTATGTATGTATATGTGTGTGTTTGTGTGTATGTATGTGTGTGTGTGTGTGTGTGTGTATATATATATATATATATATATATATATACACCTCCAAACAAAACCTCATTTTTGTAATTTTTCAGTTTTTGAATATAGCAGCTGCCCAAGACATTGTAAATTTCATGATGAATGGACTGAATCAAACAGCTGAATATGATTGAGACTTTTAAAAAAGTCTGGTTCCATTGACTTGCATTAAAAGTAAAGTAGGCTTTTTGGCTATGTGTTAAGAGAGGGAGGGAGTATATACATACATATGTATCGTATGCAAACCTTTGGCCTCCACATCCTCTACAGGGAGAGCACACTTTAACACATTTTAGTGCACAATTATTTTTGAAATATAAAATGTGGCCTGTGCTATATTTGTCACATTTTATGTTTATTTTTTCCCCCAAGTATTAGCTTTCATTACTGGTTAGCTGTGTTAGCCTACAGACACGTCTCCATTAACTCCATTAACCATTAGCAGTTAACTTTAAACTCTTTCTTAGCATAAATCCTGAAACTCTTCTTAAGTGATGCTAACTTCAGACATGGGTTATACTGACTGGCTGGAAGTGACACAATGACCAATGTCCACTCTCTAAGTTTGAAAACCGTAGATCATTTGCTGTTAGCCCCAAGCTGTATTGGATAGGTCAATTTGAATGATCCAATTAATTTCAGTACACTCTTTGTGCTTAGCGCAGCACTTTTGAAAGGTCTTATCAAAGCACATTTTACTTTTGCCAGTGCATGCTGGTCTATGCATTTAATAGTGTATTCTTTGAATGTATAAATAAGGCAGAAATAAAAAGGAAACATCAGGAGTTAGTGCAGTGCAGCGGATGGGGAATGAACATTTACATACTGTAGTGAGGAAATGGAGCTCCACACAGATTGGATTATGTAGTTATTGGCGAAGTCATAAGACTAATTAATAGCTGCTTATTCAAACTGTACTGTTGGGACACCATAACATATTCAGTCTCAGAAGTGGTACATAAACATGCTTGGAAGTTAATGCTCTGAAGACACCATGCTTAAATGTACTCAGATTTATAATGAGTCTGAGCAGATTACACACGAGACGATTTACGTTGGCTTTACACTAAGGGCCAAATAACATTCATAAGTGCTACGTGCGTTTAATGTTTGAACATATGTTGACATATCGTTGCCATCATAAGAATAGCCTCATATGTCCGATATGGTGTATTTTCAAGAGAAAGTAAAAAGGTTTGGGAGCTTTTCAGTACCGACTGGAATTTTATCATCATTGTAATGCGTTCTTAAGCCTTAAAGGCCCCATGTCATAGATGAATTTTCTAAAATTAATGCTGAATGGAGTGGACTTTAATGTAGCATGTAAATACAGTTGAAGTTTTAAATAATCCTGTTCAGTCCCCAGTCCATATGGTCCATATATGGAAACTTGCGTTACAAATGCAACCTATATTGAAGTTATTGTTTTAATGATGTGACAAACCAATGCATTCAAATCCTCTGTATGGCCAAAAGTTTGTGGACATGATTCTTATGATTACTTTCAGGTGTTTCAGTTACACCCATTGCTAACCGGTATATAAAATCAAGCACCTAGCCATGCAGGCTCTGTAAAGATACTGGCAGTTGAAAGGGTTCTACTGAAGAGCTTAGAGACTTCACACAGCGCCACTGTCTTAGAATGCCATTTTTGCTGCAAGCTCAAAGAGCAGAGGCGCCAGGTGCTAAAGAGTATAGCCTATCCTCTGTTATTACTTTTACTACAGAGTTCCAAAGTGCCTCTGGAAGCAACATCAGCACGAGAGCTATGCATCAGACGCTTCATGAAATGGGTTTCCATGACTGAGCAGCTGCATTCAAGCCAAATAATACTAATTGTAATGCCAAGAAATGGGCTAGAGTGGTATTAAGCATGCCACTACTGGACCCTCGAGCGCTGGGAACAGTGATAAAAAATGCCAACTTTGTGGCAGCAGTTTGGGCAAGGCCCTTCCCTGTTCCAGCATGACTGAGCAACTGTGCACAAAGTGAACTCCATTAAGACAGAGCCCTGACCTCAACCCCACTGGACATCTTGGATGGATGAATTGGAAATTCAGTGGAACTTCTTATCCAACATCACTGCCTGACTTCACAAATGCTCATTTACTGAATGCCACATATACGCTAAAATCTTGTTTTCCACTCTTTCCAGAAGAGTGGAGGCTTATAGAGGAGGGTTATAACTGGAAAGGGGGACCACCTCTATATTAATGCCCATGATTTCGGAATGGGATGTCCTACAAGCTCATAAGTGCGATGGTCAGGTGTGCACATACTTTTGGCCATATAGTGTATTTCTGCCTATTCAGCCTACTGCAGTTTAGCCCCACCTATTTACACTGAAGCTATAAGGAGTGTTTTAATCTAAGTTTTTTAAATAAGGAACAGTACACAACAGCCAATGAGAACAGGTCAGTATAGTCGTTTTGGCCATGTAGTCTATATGCGCCTTTTCAGCCTCCTGCATTTTAACCTCATCGGTTCACACTGAAGTTATAAGGAGTGTTTCAACCTGATTTGTAGAGTTTATTAGTTATTTTTTGTGATGAATTTATTTGTTTCATGTTAATCAAGCACTTCTTTGACAGTAATACAGAACTGAAGGAAATCAAAAACAACCCCATTTCCTTCCCCATCCCCACTGGTACGTCCATCCCTGTTCATACCTTTTTCTAACAATTTACTAAACAAGATTTAATTAAAAGGATGAGATTCCAAAAAATGGCCTATTAGATGTACACCATAACATTCATAACATTTGATCCAGTTTTTGTCACGTCAAACCAATTCGGTTTCTATGTCTTGAGAGTTTAAACTTTATTAGTCCTGGCTGTGGCCAATTCTAACATCATAACTATGTCATACAGTTGAAATACATTATGTGGGAGAAGCCGCCTCTCTGCAGTGATTTTTATTTTTTGTTTTGTTTTTTTAGCTGATGTTAAACCAGCCAGCCACACCTTCCTTTGTTTGTTTCATTTAGTGATAATACAGTGGGATCCACAGGATCTTGCCCCACCGAGACAGATATTATGGTAACCTTTATCCAGTAGCCATTAACATCCCCACATTCTCACACCAGATGCAAAAAAGTTCCCATTAGTTGTTGTGGACCATGGTTGCAGTAGAGATTTAGTGGTAGTTTTTGTAATGAAGCGTTTCCATGGTGTCCAGTATAACCTATGACAATATTTAAAATGGATCAGTTGATGATTGGGGTTCTTTGGTGTATGAAATATATTTCACCATATTTTACAATCAATGAGAATATCGTTGTGGTCCAGTGAAAACCATGTATTTTTATTTTTCTACATCATTTCAACACACCAGCTGTTCTTTGCATTGTGTAAAAATTTCATGATGAAAGGACCAATAGAAACACTGAAAGGAAAGATTTTGTTCCAAGTGATTTTAAAGTATAAGTCAATGTAGAGTTGTTTTGCCTTCTCCTGTAAAGTTATATTTTGGAGACGCTTGTGTTTCAGTGATGAGAAATATAGTTGGTACAAGACCTTGTGGTGGCACATTAATGACCCACCTGTAAATCAGATGTGGCTGGGCTGAATAATTATTGACATGTAAATTGTTGTGCAACAGATCATGATGCTGCACGAATAACAGTTCTCTTGAAAATGCTGAATTCAGCCTAGTTACTGCTTAAAGTCCTGATGAGCGGCCAGTAGATTGCAAGAAACGGGTTTGTTAAGGTCTAATAAGTGCTTTATGGGGCAACATGATGTCCCCCAATACTCATGTGTTACCAAATCTTATTAGAAGAACTTTCCAAGAAAGTAGCTAGATTTTTTTCCATCATGCAGTTTTCATACAATGTAAAAAAGAAAAACAAACAAACTTCGTTTTAATGAAGCTTAATGATGCAGTATTCCACACCCAGAATAAGTCAAAAGAAGTTTTTTCTGTAATACGTCAGCGCGAAGCCATGGTTATTTATTTAAGAACTTTCCTGTGCACTGCTCAAGAACTGAAGTGCTACATATTAATTACAGCCTGGGAAAAAAAAGCATAATGTCATTTATTCTTAACCTCAAGTCAGCATAAAATCATTAATTCTTCAGCCGGTATCAGCTTGATTTGACAGTTTGATTCTGCCTCTTCAGGGCCGTTCTTCAGAAACTGGGTGTCATCTTACTCCCCCAGCATGCAGCCACGGAGCAGCAAGCGGAAACAGACAGCTCGTACTCGCTCATCATGACCTCCGTAAGTCTTTAAACTCTTCATGTTGCACATTATTTTTAGCTGTGTTGATGTTAGATGAGTGCACACCAGGGCCATGCAGACCAAAGTATGTGTTTGACTACTTCAAAAACAAAAACATAGTTACTAATTCTCTGTTTGTTGTCGATGTCCGCTGACTTCCAAGGCAACACAGCCTTTTTGCTTGGTATGCTTGGCTTGCTTGGCTTGTGAAGGAGAGCAGTGTGGGTGCTACTGTTTGACATGTCTGACGTTTCTGCAGTGATTAGACTTGTTAATATGATATCTAGCAAGTAGATACAGCACTGTCAGAGACCAGATTTTCTAGTGTTGCCAAATTGGAGAGATTTTGGATGGATTTAGTGGGATAAAAAGTTTTGCAGGTGAAAGAAGTTTGAGCTGGTTTGTCATTTATTTTGGCAGCTTTTAAAGACGTGTGCATATAAATGATGAACTGCAGTACTTAAATACTAACACACCCACATCTGATCAGTTATCAAAGCTTTGACACTCTTGTTGGTAGGCCCTTGTCTTGCTCATCTGTGTCATCTGCAGTCGATGTCAACAGTCAACATATCCATTTTTTTTTAAGTAATAGATATGAATTAACCACCTCACACTGCATTACACAGTTCTGTAGTAGGGAATTGGAATGGCCTGTTTGGGAGCTTTTAAAGGTAAATAAATCTTAAAATGTGTATAAGGAATAGTTATACTTGCAGTATTATTGCTAATCACCTTCCACTTTAACAACTTTAAATACATTACTTACTTACACAGCTTCGGTTTAAATATTTTAAATAAGCACATTATATTTATAAATATTTATAATAAGCACATTTTCTTCAGTTTTGGATTTTTCTTAAATATTTTGAACAAGAAGTTAGTAAATGATAAACAAAAACATGTAACTGTCTAATTGAAATAATTAATAATAATTTAGTAAACAAAGGCAAAAACCTACTTTTAATGTAAGTCAGTGGAACCAGAATTTTTTCCAAGTAATTTTGACCCATTCTTTTGGTCCATTCGTCATCAACATTTACGCACAATGTATGAGAACTGGCACTTTCAAATCATGTCAAAAACAGAAAAGCAACAAAAATGGAGATGGTGAAGTTTTGTTCTGAGAACAGCGAAATGCAAACTAAATGGTTTAATACTATTGAAAAGCTGATTGTTCAGACTTTCACGTGTTAAATATGAGGCATTCCAGGCATTTTAGTGTTTTTTTTTTTCCTTATTTTATTTTTGTTAATCATTTTAGAATTTTTACAGTTTATATAAATGATATAAAGACCTATGAAATTGTATAGAATCAGTATCATAGTAGTTTTATGCAACTTCAACAAAATTAGTTGTCATTTAAAACATTGATGTCCAACTTTTAAACAGTGGCGTTTAGTAATCATGCAGCTGTAAATGCCTTTCATGTAGTTGTTGAAAGAGAATGCAAGGCTACGCTGGGTTTCTGTGGGCTTGTGTGTGTTTCTTTGGCGAATGCAGGCACCTGTTTCTTCAAACTTTTACAGGAAGAACAGGCCAAACAGCAGGGTGTGTGCATTCGCAAGTGTGTTAGTGTTTCACTTGCTGGTGAAACGATTAGCACCGCAGAAACACACACAGCTAAAGGTGTGTGTGTGTGTGTGTGTGTGTGTGTGTGTGTGTGTGTGTGTGTGTGTGTGTGTGTGTGTGAGAAGAGGAGAAAATTGAAGTCTGTCTGGATGAATGCACGGAGCAGCACATCAGCTTATCACCCTCTTCAAGAAGGATTTTGCAAACATCTCGCTGCACAGTGCTTGTGCGAGCGTGTGTGAGCATATTTGTGTGTCTGAACACCGAAGTGTCGATGCACCACACTCACAATGTTTATTTACCTGTTAGTTTGTTTTGTTCTACCATGCATTTTTCATAATGCCATATAAAACTTTAAACATGAATTTATGGCTCTGTGAAGATGCTGGTTCTCACTGTAGCACCTTTTACAGGTACTGAAATGTCTGCTAGATTAATTTTATTAAACTCCATTTTTCTCTAAGTTTAAAATGCATGTTATTTATGAAATAGGATGATTTTTATTTAATCCCAGGAGTAAAATATTAAAATGTTTATGTGATACTAAACTTGAGTGTTACATTGAACATCTAGCAAATCTTGAATGAAAAATAAGAGATATGAATATGATAAAACACGACTTTAAAAGCTCTGATCAGACTTATCTGAGGACTGTGTGGGTGTGGCTTATGAGCAGCTTGATTGGCAGCTCTCTGTCCAACACTCCTAGCCTGCTCAACCACACATACAGAACTGACATCATTGTCCAGCCTTTATGTGACCGCAACTGGATGAGAAACGACATGAGCGAACAGATGTGCAGATGGACAGATGGATGAAGCAAAGGAACAGATGAACAGTTGAGCAGACAGATGGATGGACAAAGCAGTGCATGAATGAAGGAACAGACGAATGAACGATGTTCATATATGGCTAAACGACAGAATGCCGACTGGCAGCTACGGGCAGCTGGCCCACCTTACTAGCTTTTGGTTAGGCTGGATTAGCTTAATCTCACTGAGTTTCTCTGACTCTGACACAGTTTTGTGTGGGCAGGGCAAGAGACGTTAGCCTTGTAAATGAGGGGGAGAGGAATGCTAATGGAACTATTACCTAAGATTAAGACCACCCAGTTTTGCCCAGAGGCAAGAAATATGGTGAAATTTATTGGTCATCAAAACATTATTCAAAGGGTTTGTTAAGGCCCAGTCCCATTTCTTATTTTTACCCCTACCCCTTGTTTTCGAGTGTCATCTTGCCCCTTAGAACAAAGTTACAAGGGGTAGTGGTTGAAATCTTCCCTCTACAAAATGGAACAACCCTCAAATAACAAAACATCACTTCATTAACAGCTACTAGCGCTGCTCTGTAAGCGACCTTGCCAGTCTGCAGTAATGGCCGGGCAGGGTACAGTTCAGCTCCTCACTGCTGGGCTTTAGTTACAATTAGGAAATCATATGCCTTTAAAGAGGGGGATGCGACAATTATCACCCACCCTGATTCTTTGGTGATATGAAGCTGAAGTCTGATATTCACCGGCTTCTTTTTCAAATTTTCCCATTCCACCTTAAGTGGAACTTGTAGCTACCTAACTAGCTACTGAAATATCTGCAAACTACTAGCAATTTGCTGCTTGTTATGAAGAAGGATAATCATACACTAAAATGACATTAACTCAGGTAATACAGTCATTATTGTAATTTTTAAAGTAGGAAAATTCTTGTATTTTTGGATTTCTATGGTCGCTCGTGCAGCCATCTTGCTGGTTTTTCTTTTTTCTCATAACACTCTGGAGTGAGCCTCTGGAAAAACCTCCGTTTGGGGGGCTATGTAGCCCTAAAACTTCACCCTCTATCTCAACAAAAATTGGGACACCCTACCCCCAGATGTGAACATGGGAGGGGCAAGAGGTGAAATGGACTGGGCCTTAGTACATGTTTACTGTTTGCCTGCAACAACAAGATTAACCAAATTAGAAAGACAACACAGATTTAGGTTCCCTAAATAATGTATTTTCTAATGTGGGCATGCAAATTAGGGATGTCAGTTTTGGCAAATTAGGGTGAATTACTTTGACCGCTAACCATTCATGATTAGTTAGCAATTAAGTGTTTGCCAGCAAGAACAAAAACCATCAAAATATCAATAAAAAAAAAACCTGATTGTTTTGATTCTGAAATCTGATTGGCTGAGCCGAAAGCTTCTGAAAAGCCACAATGTCCTTCTCTATCATTTTGCACAGTCATATGTGAGTTTCTCTCACTGCCATGCGTCATACTTTCTCTCGGACAGCATGAACAAAGCAGTTGTCGGTCTTATCTCTTGGTACATTGTCATTGTTTTTAGACTATTTTTGGCTTCATGCTTCATTTTTCAGCAGGCCTGTCTAGAGGAACCAGTTGTCTAAAGCGCCTGCATGTGTACAATTACAACCCCTCAATTTGAATAATAGCCCAGCCTTTCTAGATAAGAAATTTTTGTCACAAATTAAAGTTTTTTTTTTTTTTTTTTTTTTTTTTTTTTAAAACCAATCACAATAGTCAAAGAATTGCTTATTTGTCGGCTAACAGTTAATCATTAACCATTAATCATTAACATCCCTAGCAACAATCATGCTGGAACCATTACAGTACAGACACAAATGCTGCCTCGTGTGGGGAATCTGTCTCCGTGTATGTGCCCTAGCACTCAAAAATTCCCAGATGCATATATATCACTAATGTGTAGCAGCTGGATTTAATGTGTTTGACATGTGTTTGTGTGGAGGGAAAGAAAATCCAACCTCTATGACTTGTGACTCGACTTGGACTTGCACTTAAGTGACTCATGACTCTACTCAGACTGAAGACTTGAGACACATTTCTAAATTCAGGGAAAATACAAGCATGGAGAACTTTAGTTTTCCACCTTACATGTGTTACTTTGCCTTTCAGTTTTACTGCAGTCATGTTAACAGTTTGAGGGCACTGCATTATGGTTATTGTAATGAATTTACATTATTACTTTGCCAACAACTGCAATGCAAAATGATCTTTTTTTTTCTTGTTGCTCTTTTTTTTTTGTTTATTTTTTTTTAAATAAATAAGCTATCTGCAATAAATGGCAAGTACTTCACCAGCATTTCAGGTTAATCTTTGGGAAAAGGGAACAAAACCATCTGGGCACTGTCCCAAAAGGACTCAGACCAGTTGACCACCTTCAGTTGCTTTAAGGCGCAGTACCAATGCTCACATGCCCATGTTTGATGGCGGATATGGGTTATCATGGTCTGCAGCTGCGCAGCAGGTACATATTCATTCCGTAACATCTAAAAATTTCTATGACTTGTGTCACAGTCACGCTTCTGTCAGTTCAGACGAGACAGGATGGCCTTTGCTGTCCTCACTTATCAGTGAGCAGTTGGGTGCCCAGCACCCTGTCGCTGGTTCATGGTTTGTCCATTTTCAGACCACTGTCAGGAGGTAATCACGACTGCTGACCAGGAGCTTTCCACAAGCTGTGACGTTATGTAGAGGTTCTGACCCGGCCATTATGATTTGGGCCTTGTCAAGTTCATTTGTGTGTTCATGCCTACCTATTTGTCCTTCATCCAACACTCTGACTAACAGCCGTGTGTGTGTGTATGTATGTGTGTGTGTGTGTGTGTGTGTGTGTGTGTGTATATATATATATATATGTATGTACTCACCTGTCACTTTATTAGGTACATCATGTTCAGTTGTTTGGTAACACAAATAGCTAATCAGCCAATCACATGGCGGCAACTCACTGCATTTAGGCGTGTAGAGGTGGTCAGGACGACTTGCTGAAGTGCAGACCGAGCATCAGAACGGGGAAGAAAGTGGATTTAAGGGACTTTGAACGTGGCGTGGTTGTTGGTGCCAGGCGGGCTGGTCTGAGTATTTCAGAAACTGCTGATCTACTGGGATTTTCACGCACAACCATCTCCAGGGTTTACAGAGAACGGTCCGAAAAAGAGGAAATATCCAGTGAGCGGTCAGTTGTGTGGACGAAAATGCCTTGTTGATGTGAGAGGTCAGAGGAGAATGGGCAGACTGGTTCCAGATGATAGAAAGGCAACAGTAACTCAAACAAATAAACAAAATCTCTGAGGAACGTTTCCAACACCTTGTTGAAAGTGTGCCTCAAAGAATTAAGGCAGTTCTGAAGGTGAAAGGGGGTCCAACCTTTTACTAGAAAGGTGTACCTAATAAAGTGGCCGGTGAGTGTGTGTGTGTTGTGCATTGCCAGTGTTTTGTTCTGTAGTTCATTTCAGTTGAAATCTAGTTTTTGCCCCTATACAGAAAGACCATTAGAAAAGAAATGGTTCAGTCCCTCATACTTCCCTTTCCTTTCATTTCTCTCTCCTTCACTTTCTCTGTGCCTCGCAATGACAAATATTTCCCAATCCATGTTTAATCTTCTTTTTATAGGACTTCTTTTACAGTTATTGCTCCTCACTTCTCTCATCCTTAGCCGACCATAATTCCTCTCAGCATCATAAACTCGTCCAGATCTGTGACATTTTATATCAGCTCCAGCAGACAGCCCCCTCACAGCCCTATATTGCACATAAACTTTATTCTTTTTCTCTTTCTGTCTCTCTGTCTTTTCTTTCTTTCTTTCTTTCTTTCTTTCTCGCTCTCTCTATAGCTGATTGGTGAGCTGCTAAGAGCAGGAGAGTCGCTCAGCATCAATGTTTGTGTGGAGAATGGACATGGAGGTCAGTGGTTGGCTCGCGTCCGGCAGACAGTCACCCAGGGTCTGGTGCCCGCAGTCAGCCTGGTGCCAGTTGGAATCTCATATGACTGTCCACCACAGCAGGACACACTGCCTCAGGTACTACAAACTCCAGGAAGTGCTTTAGAATCAATTGTATTTAATAATAGCGTCTAGAATTGGTCTTATCCTTATTAGGTCTTCTAGTAGCTCACACTGAGACAAACAGTGATCAGTAATTAAATAAGTTCATGAATAATTATTAATTGTGCATGTTTGGGTCCCCCTGGCCAAATTCCATATTTTGTTGAAGTGAGAAGTCTCTCTGCAGCAGACTGGTTTTAAAAAAATAACACTTTCTACGAATGTTGATGCGTAAGCAGCTGGCTGAGAAACTGTTAATTTAATCTGAAAATAATTAATGCCTACAAAGCAGGGTTAGACAATTAAAAGGTATCAATGTGCTTCCAGCTTGCTAGTTGCACTGTTCGATATGTCATTAAGAACTTACAGTTAAGAGGAGCTGTGGAAGTGACCTGGAAGACCATCAGAACTGAGATTAAACTGCTCATATGATGCCTGTAAATGCAAAGCAAAACCCCCACATGACAGCAAAGGCCCTGGAGGAAGGTTAAGCTAACACTATGGTGGTGTACCGATCTTCTGTGCAGCATTTGGTTGCTTGTACAAACAATCTGCGTGGAAAAGTGTTCATATGGAAGCTTTATCTGTGAGTTTATCCTAAAATTAAGTGTCTGAGGAACACAAAATGACATCTAGATAAACTAAAGACATTTTGGAAACAAGTACTGGGCTGCAGAAAAAGGAATTTTTTAGCCAAGAGGAAATTAATTCCACAGAAAGATAACAACCCCAAACACACTTATCAAACAGAACCTACTGGTGTTCACCTATAATCAGAACATGGGATTTGAACCAGTTGAACCCTGTAATGTGAATGGAGCCTGATGCACTCGGTTCAGGAAGGGCTTGGTCATTTTGTGTCTGCAGAGGTTTAAAATAGGAATGTTTTTTTCCAGTCATGCCAGTGATTTGGTTACTGTTTGGCTTAACACTCCTCTGTTGTGCTCAGCAGAAATGAACATGAAGGATGCACGGCCTCGGGAATGTTCTACTCATCAGAGCAAACAAACGCAAATACCTTTTACTCAAACCCCACATTTCCCAAATAGATGTTGTTTTGACAAATAGCTGTTGTTTTCTCATTGTGAAATATGTCGGAACATCGCAAGACATCAGTAACAAAAGCAAAATAATTATCATCTGCTGTACAAACGGAGAGAGACGCTGAGTTTATTTCAGCTGTCAGTGCTACAGTATGATCTGTCCTGTTCTGCTGATATTTCAGTAAGTCATACATAATTAATTCCTAAATAAAGAATGGTCAGGACTGCAAATGTGCCATTCTATGAGCGTGTGGAAATGAGGCTTCTTGGTATTCCTGTTTTTTGGGGGGAGAGAGAGTCTATAACTGTCCTAATGTTCCTCTCTAATAGATGTCAGTTATTATGATGATTAGAGTGGCTAATTTCTCCACTAATGGCCGTTCACCATTACAGCCTTATGAAGATGAGAATTGTTTTCTCTGTTCTGAGACTGACTCACTGTGTGTGTGTGTGTGTGTGTGTGTGTGTGTGTGTGTGTGTCCAGGCAAGCATGTGGTCTGTTCTGCGGTTTGTGTTCTCGCTTCTGAGTGGTGATCACAGAGGAGGTGTGAGGATCCATTTTGCTCAGCCTTTTTCTCTGATGGTATGACTCACACACACTCTCTGTCTCACACACACACGCGCACACACACACACACACTCTCTGTGTGTCTCTCTCTCTCTCTCTATCTCTCTCACACACGTGTGCACAGCACCTCAGGTATAAAGTATGTGGAAGACCTCTTGAGTTGAATAAAAAAAAGTTTGTCAAATTGGCAACTTTGTTCGCTCACTTGGTCTCTCACCTCCTCTTTCTCTCTCTTTCTCCGTCTTTCTTTTGTGCTCTTTTCTCTTTCTCTCCCTCTCCTGTTCTTTTTATTTCTCTCTCTGCCTTTGTCCCTGCTTTCTCACTCTATTTTTCCTTTCTCAATCTGTTTCTCATGTTTCTTTGTCTGTTTGTCTCTCTCATGCTCTCTTTCTGTCTTTCTATTTTCTCTCATCCTGTCTTCTTATTTATGTGCCTTTCCTCTTATAATAAACACACACACACACACACACTTGTTTCTCTCTCTGTGTCATGTATCTCTCTTGCACTGTGTATCTATCTGTTGATCTATCTATCGGTCTATCTTTCTCTCCACCTGGGGAATAGGAGATGTGTGACAGTGGGAAATGTCGTGTGGATGGACGGTGCCCCCTGCAGGAGCTACTGATGCCTGTCATCCAGCACAACAGGTTCATGTTCTAATCAATCAAATACAACCCCCCACCACCACCCCCCCCCCCCTCGCTCTCTCTCTTCTACATCCAAACTGCCAGTTTATTACATATAAGATTCCTTGTATCTTCACTCGCAATTTAATCAGAGGGTACAAGTGTATCAGTGACAGCAGTGTTGCTGGGGGTTTTGCACACTTCAGTGTCACTGCTAGGTTCTTCACCCAAAAATATCCAGCCTAGAACGTGGAACTATAAGCAAGAGCTTTTTGATAAAGTGGCCAATGTGTGAACCCAGCAACAATGATTCTCATACCCAGCACTACATGCTGTACCATGCCAGGGTCACTGTTGTGAAGAGAATGAACTACGACCCAAATAATGTGTGGTCAACAGCAGTCCTGCTTGTCCTTTACCACTGACGGACAAGGTAAAGCTAATAAATTGTGCAGCAACTGAGGGACTGAGTTAGTCTCTCTCTCTCTCTGTCTCTCTCTCTCTCGCTCTCTCTCTCTCTCTCTCGCTCTCTCTCTCTTTCTGTCTCTCTCTCTCTGTCTCACTCTCTCTCTCTCTCTCTCTCGCTCTCTCTCGCTCTCTCTCTCTCTCTCTCTCTCTCTCTCTCTCTCTCTGTCTCTCTCTCTCTCGCTCTCTCTCTCTCTCTCTCGCTCTCTCTCTCTTTCTGTCTCTCTCTCTCTGTCTCACTCTCTCTCTCTCTCTCTCTCGCTCTCTCTCGCTCTCTCTCTCTCTCGCTCTCTCTCTCGCTCTCTCTCTCTCTCTCGCTCTCTCTCTCGCTCTCTCTCTCGCTCTCTCTCTCTCTCTCGCTCTCTCTCTCGCTCTCTCTCTCTCTCTCTCTCTCACTCTCTCTCTCTCGCTCTCTCTCTCTCTCTTTCTGTCTCTCTCTCTCTCTCTCTCTCTCTCTCTCTCTCTCTCTCTCTCTCTCTCTCTCTCTCTCTCTCTCTCTCTTGCTCACTCTCTCTCTCTCTTGCTCTCTCTCTCGCAGACTGTATTATAAAATATCATAAAAATTAGGTTTAAGGTTGCAGCGTCACAGTTAGCGATATACATACATAATGTCTAAAGGATTGATTTGGTAGTCCAGCATTGTCCTGTAGTTGTTGACTGATGCAAAGACAGTGTTTAAGTCTTCAGTACTTTATAATGAGCACCAGAGGTGGCAGAAGTGCACAATTTCCTAACAATAATACTAAAAGCATAAAAGTAAAGGCACTTAAAGTAGGAAAAAAGTAAAAGTGTTTATTTTCAAAGTATTTCTTATTCAAATTTTGAAAAGTTTTCTTTTTTGAGTGTTAAATGGACGTATGCAACCATGACTGAGTGAAAATAATGGTTTATGGTAGACCTGCATGCACTGTACAACCTTTTTTATTTATTTAAATTTTTTTTTAGCGCATATGCCAGAATCTGGTTTTAAACCAGTAGTTCAAGAGATTTTCTTTGATGTATTTGCACCTTCTGGAATATGTGATCTCTTACTACCATCTTTTTGGGTTCAATGATCCGTCTCATCTGCTGCTTCTCTCTATGTCCTTTTCCCTCATTCTTGTTAGCTGTGGAAGCGGCCAATCACAGGTGACCTGTAGATTTGAAATACGAAGACCCCGTTTGGTTTCACATCCAGCAGTATTTTAAATTGCTAAGTTTGGTGATGCATGAGGTGCCAGAATGATGTTTGTAAGCTAAAAAAAAAAGATTTTGAAACGAGCCTGGTTTCAAAATCTAGTGAGTAAAAGGTATTTTTCTTTTGAAATGTAACAAAAAGTAAAAAAGTATTATGTGACAGAAAAAATTCTAGAAAAGTACTGTTCAAAAAAGTACTGAAAAAAAATGACTTTGTTACCTCCCACCCCGGATGACCCGGATGATATTTTGATGGGTGAATGGATGTTCCGAAAAGTTGTCCTTCAGCAGTCAGTGGTTGCTTGGCCACAATAGTTTACTCCAGGGCCAGTTTCCACAAATGTCCTTAGAGGAGGAGTGCTGATTTAGGATTCCTCTCTTGTTTACTCTACTGACTGAAGCAGATCCTAGATCAGCACCCCTAGTCTGGGAATACAGGCCTGTGAATACAGAACTACATCTTGGTGGAAGAATTAGTTATGTGAATATTATTGGTTATAACATGATCAATAATATATTTTGAATAATATATAATATTTGAAAATATGGTGTTGCCTTTTTATAAAAGCAATAAGCCACTTGAGGCCATGTGTTCTAGTAACTGCATTGCATCATGACTTGCCTGTAATAAAGTCACAGTAATGCACACCCTTGCATAGCTTATTGCCTTATTATAAACTAGTATTAATTCAGTTTATTCAGTATGTCTTTTAGGAAAAAATTAGGTAATTAAATGAATATAAACTGTACTGTACTCTGCTTACTTTTGTCAACTCTGGTGAAATGATGAACTATGGTGTTGTAGATATGAGCATCATATTAAAATCATTTTCATTTAGAGTATCAGAATCATGCATGTATTTACAGTAAAAAATAAACTTTTATATTACTGAACTGAACTTTTGAACATTTGCTCATATTTCACACTTATTACTCAACACATTTTCTGTAATTAACTCTGCCTCTCATTCCCCATCTCTTCAGCATCCAGTCACCGGCTGAAATCTCTGAATCTCTCGCTCACTCATGCATCAGACTGTCAGAGCGTTATGTGTTTGTTTGCTCTGCACAAAAATATAGACGCGCTTCACTCTTTTGGAGCACGATCTTCTCCCATAGGAGCAGCTGTCAATCAGCCGCACAGCTCTGGCCTGCGTTCAGTGGGGATGGCACAAGAAAAGGTTGCAGGCCTTCACTACTTCTCATTTTTCTCTGCCTTGCGACTGTACAGTTATCCGTGTGTGCGCATGTGAGAATTACTGCTGAGCTTTCACACTGTGTGGGAAGCATTTAGGAAACGTCAGCGTTTTTATTCAAACGGTTGGTGGTACCGCATTGTTATTAATTAATGTTTTAGGATCTTTCACTCCTAAAGCCTTTGACAGAAACACAACTGCTATTCAATAGAGGTTGTAGACTGTGTATCCTAATCTGCCTTTTCAGGAGCAGCAAAATGGTTAAGCTCTTTCATTTATTTTTTTTGTGTGTGTGTGTGTGTGTGTGTGGATGTATATACACAATATCTCACAAAAGTGTGTACCCCCCCACATTTCTGCAATTTTTTTTACATCTTTTCATGGGACAACACTATGGAAATGAAACTTGGATATAACTTGGTCAGTGTGCAGCTTGTATAGCAGTATAGATTTACTGTCCTCTGAAAAGAACTCCAATCACAGCCATTAATGTCTGAATAGCTGGCAACACATGTGGCAACACCTCACCTCACAGTGAACAGTTGTGCCCAATTGTGTCATTGTCCCTCCCTGGTGTCATGTGACTCGTTAGAGTTATAAGGTTCCAGGTGTGAATGGGGAGCAGGGCTGTTTGGTGTTTTGGGTACAATTCTGTCATACCGGCCACTGGATATACAACATGGCACCTTATGGCAAAGAACTTTCTGAAGATGTGAGAAATAGAATTGTTGCTCTCCACAAAGATGGCCCAGGCTATAAGAAGATAACATCCTGAAACTGAGCTATAGCACGGTGACCAAGGTCATACAGCGGTTTTCCAGGACAGGTTCCGCTTGGAACAGGCCTCACCAGGGTCAACCAGAGAAGTTGAGTCCACGTGTTCAGCGTCATATCCAGAGGTTGGCTTCAAAAAATAGCCGCATGAGTGCTGTCAGCGTTGCTGCAGAGGTTGAAGAAGTGGGATGTCAGCTTATCAGTGCTCAGACCATATGCCACACAATGCATCGACTCGGTCTGCATTCCCGTCGTCGCAGAAGGAAGCCTCTTCTGAAGCTGATACACAAGAAAGCCTGCAAACAGTTTGTTGAAGACAAACAGTCTGTCAGTTTCTCCTTGTTCCTGTGTCTGTTTCTTGTCCTGTCTTGTAGCCATGTGTTTTCTGCCATATGCTTGTGGTTTTTTTTTGGTTCTTGTGCTCCTCCCTTTTCCCACATTCACGTGTCTGTAGTCTCTGTTTTCTCCCTCTCCCAGGTGTTCCCCATTTGTTGTAGCCTTTATCTAGCCCTTTGTTTCAGTCAGTGTTGTCTGGTCTATTCGTTACTTTGTCCGACATAGTTGTTCATTCCCTGCCTTGTTTTGGTTTGCTTGTTTTTCTTTGTTTAAGCGCTCTAACTGCCATGTTGGAAAAATAACTAACTAGTTTTCCAATACAATAATGATTCCAAACACACCTCCAAGATGACAACTGCCTTCTGAAGGTAAAGGTGATGGACTGGCCAAACCCTAAATCCAACTGAGCACCTGTGAGGCATCCTCAAGCGTAAGGAGGAGGAACGCTAGGTGTCAAACGTCTACCAGCTCTGTGATGTCATCATGGAGGAGTGGAAAAGGATTCCAGTAGCAACCTGTGCAGCTCTGGTGAATTCCATCCCCAAGACTGTTAAGGCAGTGCTAGATAATAATGGTGGTCACACACAATATTGAGCACAATTTGGACATGTTCACTGTGAGGTGAACTCACATGTGTTACCAGCTATTTAGACATTAATGGCTGTGTGTTGAGTTACTTTCAGAGGACAGTAAATCTATCCTGCTATACAGGATATACAGAACTATACAGAACATTGCCAAGAGCATCACACTCTTTCCAGCTAGTCTTTTTCTCATCACTTTCCCAGGTAAACGATGCACGCAAACCCTGCCATCCATGTGAAAATGTGATTGGGGCATTCATGGGCTGGAGGTCAGGGAACCAGCCTCGTGACCAGAAGGTCACCAGTTCGATCCCCAGTGCCGACAGCACATGACTGAGGTGTCCTTGAGCAAGACACCTAACCCCCAATCTGCTCCCCGGGCACTGCGGATTGGGCTGTTCACTGCCCCCTAGTGTGTGTGTGCTCACTAGAGTGTATGTGGTGGTTCACTTCACAGATGGGTTAAATGCAGAGGTGTAATTCCCCCGTTGTGGGACTAATAAGGGGTCTCTTAATCTTAAATGGGACCTATCGGACCAGAAAACCTTTTTCCAATGTCTATTTTCAACACTCACTTTCCATTGTAGTCACGTTCGACTTTGGATACAGGTTAGCCTGGACACTGACCATTCTGTAGCTTCACACCTCCATACGGAGCAGATGTTCCACCCCAGTCATCTGGCCAGAACATTTTGAAATGTCAGTCTCAGGTCTTCACCTGTGCCCATTTCTCCTGTATCCAACACATCGGCCATGAGAACCAATTGTTCGCTTATCCAAACCTTCACGGGTGCCACAATTGGAGATTAGACAGAAGATAATTCACTTGCATAAGGAAGGACAAGTCAGTGGAAAATAAATGTGTGTGTGTGTGTAAAAAAAAAAAAAAAAAAAAAAAAAAAAATACACCTCACAGCCTTTGCTTCTGTCCCTCAGGATGGACTCCATATTTGGTCAGAAGGATGTGTCTTGGCTGTTACCCCCAACATACCTGCCAGAACTGCCACAAGCTGAGAGGGAAATGACCATCGCTTTGACACTGCACCTTATCCACTGTGAGACACACACACACACACACACACATACACACACACACACACATCCATCACTGATGCATTATTTGTGTGATTGTTTATTTCTCTCACAGCGGTTACCAGCAGCATGGCTGTGATGTCCACTGGCATAGTGTCCTGTTTAATTCTGCACAAGCATCGCAGGGTGGGTGAGCTCTGCTGTTCAGCTATATGATGTCTGATTCATCTGAATGGCTCTGCTACACATGATGGATTGGTATAGTTTTATATTAGTCTCCATAACTCCAGTATTTGGTTTTTACTAATTTATTTACTTACTTACTGAGTGTAAAAAAAAAAGGTCCATAAAACCTACAAGCCTCCATTTATAGTCAAGCAATATAGATCACTCTACTCATTTTCTCTCTGCTTTTCCATTTCTTTTTCTCTTTCATTCCCTCTGTCTGCTCTCCCTTTCCTCTTGCTATCTCTCTGTATCACTTTATGGCCAAAAAGTATATGGACAACTTTCTAATTCATGTGTTTGACCCATTGCAATCGGGTACATAAAATCAAGCACACAGTAATTCAGTCTTCATAAACAAACACTGGAAGTGAAATGGGTCACACTAAAGAGCTCAGTGACGCTGTCATAGGATGAAATCTTTCCATCGAGTCAGTTTGTCTGATTTCTGCTAGAGCTGTCCAGGTCGACTGTAAGTAATTGTAAGCTGGTATTGTGAAGTGAAAATGTATATGAGCAACAAGAGCTCAGCCATAGACCACACGATCTAACCAGCTTTACTTAATAAGTGACTTTAGCAGCTGCTTAAGGCCTCACAACCACCAGGGGGCCCCCTAACAACTTCTAGGTTATTACTTTACCATTATGTTGTCTGAAATGCTGATAGGGGAAGAGCAGCTGACCAAGGGAAAAATTGAATAAAATCAATAATGGACAGTAAAAAAGATTGTTTTGGTTATGTGTTGTTACTGTTTTGTTGCTGCATTTTATGTCCATTTATTGAAGTAACATTTTACCTTCTTGGTAAATGTCTCAGTATTTGCTGATGTACTAGTATAGACAAAAAAAATAATAATATAAACGAAAACACAGACTAATCTTGCTCTGCTTTAAGATTTAGCTCAGCTGTAGCCATTTCTGCTGCATCTCTAGCTGTAAACTTTTCCTCATAACTTTTTACGGGGCTGAAGTTGCTTCTCATTCGCCAGCTTCTTGTTCACATTGTCCAGTTCCACCTTAAACAGTGCCTGAAGAGCCAGAATGTAACTGCTGCACCATGAGGAACAGGAAATCGAAACGGGCAGCTTCGCTACTTTTTGGTGTTTGACAGTTTCTTGCTGCAGATTGAACGTAAGGAAACCAGTGGAAGTGCTTATAAATGCAAATGCATCCATTTGTCTCTAAATTATCCATGTTCATCTTAAATCTTTCCCTTTGCTTTAGCTAGTAGCTAGACGAGGCTGTTTTCTGCATTATGGTGACCAGCAGTCTGTGCACCAACCTTCAGGATTAGAGGGTGAATTAGCAGTTCTGCATTAACTCCAGTGTTTAAGACCATTTATTGTTAAACTGTGAACGATCAGCAGAGCTTTATTTTACTGTAAAGGAGGATTATTTTATTTTTACCTACAAATCAAATTCTTCTGTGGAGCTGCAACAGGACAGTAAAAGAGACGTTTGTTGTTGACCCCAGCCTTTAGTTTCAGTGGAAAAAAAAAAAGTTAATCTCAATTATACAAATTTGTGTGCTTCAGACTTTGCCGCAGCCATTAGGGGAAGGCATAATCCGTGTGTCTCAATGCAGGGGCTGCGTCCTCCGGAGGCTGCATTTGAAGGCCAATTGCGTCACAGCAGTCCCATTCCCTAGACTGTCCCATTTCGAAGGCTTCCTTCATATGCGGCCAAGAAATGTGTCCTCCTTTTCCATGACGACAAAGAATCCAACAGGTGCGTCCTTTGCCAGCCAACTTATCCTGAGGTTCATTACATGCTGGCAGAGGAGCGAACGGTAGCTGAAGTGTACACTCATAAGTTAAATATGTATAAATATTGGGTTTAAACTGAGGCGAAAGGCTAATGATACAAACTTTTTAAATAAATCTAAAACAATCTCATCAGTAGCCAGAGGTAAAGCATCTCCAGCTCTAATAAATGAACAAATAAACAACTAAAGTCAAAGTTTCTGGCTTCATCTTTAAAGAACTTTAAAAGAACTTGATAAGAACAGTTTCGTGATGCACCGGTAAGGACACAAACAGAAAATCCGCCATAGGGCAGACGGTCTCATTTTGGTTCATCCAGCCCCGGAATGGGGACACACTGAATGACCACCCTATGCACACAGGAAGCTCCACAGTTTATTATGGTGGAACCTGACTTGCATTCATAAAGCCTGGACCAATTCCACACATTTGAGACAAAATTGGAACGCTGACTGCTGGCCAGGCCTTAACACCCAACATCATTTCATGTATTTGGATCAGCTCCCAAGTTTGACATAAGCCAGAAATAAAGTTAAGCAGTAATGAGTCACATTTACACCATAAATGATCAGAGGGATGTGTTGGGATACAGATTGGAATTGCTGTACCATTTAAGGAGGAGCAATTCCAGGCTGATTGGGTCAGGCTTCAAGGTTGTGAGTGTGGGTCAGGTTTGAGCTTAAGTTTCCCCAAGTATACCCATGCAGACTAGTGTCCATATACTTTTGAAAATAGTCTATTTATCCGTGTACATTGCTCTGTTTTCCCTCTTCAGTTTATCTCTGACTGTCTTTGTTTCTGCTTTCTGTCTAACAAAGACATCTGTCTCTGTCTGTCTTGAAAACATCTAAACTAATTCCATAAGCTTCATTAGCGTGACCGTGTTTACTTGCAGAATTCCCAAAGCATCATCAGAATAAGGAAAGTGAACATTAAGAGATTTAAAAAGTCTGTTTCAGTTATGAAAAAGGAGCTAAGGAGCTTTAAACAATCAAAATATTAAGTTTTTTTAATGTTCTCTCTCTCCTTCTCCCCCTGTTTGTCCCTCCGTTTCCTCTCTTTCTCACCGCTCATTCTTTCCTCCTCTCTCTCTCTCTCTCTCTCTCTCTCTCTCTCTCTCTCTCTCTCTCTCTCTCTCAGGGAGTGCGTCTCTCTGTGTTGTGTAAAGATGTGTGTTGGCTTCTGGAGGAGGTGTTGTTCAGGAACTTTGATGTAGGTTTTGCGGGCAGTTTGGTGGAAGTGGTGTATTTCTCTCTCTCTCTGCTGTGCCGCCACCTGCTGCTGGCTGCAGTGCCACCTGCAGGAGACCCTGTGCTTACGGCCCGGCCGGAACCGAATGCCCTGCTCACACTCTGCCAGCAGTGCGAGCTGCTCACACTGGTCTTCATCCATGAGGCAGTGGGAGGTGATTTACTAAAAACAGTGATTCTCTATAGTTCTCTATACAGCTGTGTATCACTCCTATAATTCACACAATCATTCTTGAAGACTGCAATATTTCCATGGACCTTTTCTCTGTCTTGCTGCAATTAAACATTACGGATACCCAAATAGTGATTTCAGTATTCAAATACTGGCGCTACAGGCAGTTACCTGAGCGCTCGTGCACATCGTTAGTTACATAGTTAGGTACAAACAGAGTAGCTACAATAATACACAGCTCAGCAGCCCTATTACAAGACTGTGTGTGTGTGTGTGTGTGTGTGTGTGTGTGTGTGTGTGTGTGTGTGTGTGTGTGTGTAGCGTGTGCAGTCTCTGCCATGCTGAGAGAGGTTGCAGGTTGCGGAGGAGGAGGAGAGATGGAGTTTGATGTTGTTCTGGGTCAAGAGGAACTGACTGAGAAAAGCCTGCAGCTCACACACCTACTGCCTGTGGGATTAATACCAGTGAGAAACACACACAAACACACAGAGTGAGGAGCTTCACCTGCTGACACAGTTACACACATACACTCAGTACATCAGGTCTGTTCTGATCACTGTCTTTACCTTCACTGCCATCCTACATCCAAATCTCTCTTTCTCACTCTTTCATTCTGTTGCTCTTTCTCACTCTCTCTTTCTCTTACTGTATCATAAAGAACACACAACAAGATGTCCATTTTGAATATTAGAGTATAAAACTCTATATGATTTAAAAAACCAAGAGAAGAAGAATATCTTCTTCTTCCGGCTGCTCCCTTTAGGGGTCGCCACAGCGGATCATCTGCCTCCATCTTGCCCTATCCACTGCCTCCTCTACTTTTACACCAACCATCTCCATGTCCGTCTTCACTACATCCATAAACCTTCTCTGAGGTCTACCTCTTCTCCTTCTACCCGGCAGCTCCATCTCCAACATTCTTTGACCAATATATCCACTATTCCTCCTCAACACATGTCCAAACCATCTCAACCTGGCGTCTCTGGCTTTATCTCCAAACTGCTCCACCTTCACTGTCCCTCTGATCTGCTCATTTCTAATCTTGTCCATCCTTGTCACTCCCAACGAACATCTCAGCATCTTCATCTCCGCCACCTCCAGCTCAGCCTCCTGTCTTTTAGACAGAGCCACAGTCTCCAAACCAGACATCATAGCAGGACGCACTGCTGTCTTGTAAACCTTCCCTTTCACTCTTGCTGCTATCCTTCTGTCACACATCAGCCCTGACACCCGTCTCCACCCCTCCATCCTGCCTGCACCCTCTTCCTCACCTCTTTTCTACACTGTCCATTGCTCTGGATGGTTGACCCAAGATATTTGAAGTCATCCACGTTTACGACCTCTACTCCTTGCATCTTCACCTTTCCACCTGCCTCCCTCTCATTCACACACATGTATTCTGTCTTGTCTCTACTGACCTTCATTCCTCTCCTCTCCAGTGCAAACCTCCACCTCTCCAGATTCTCTTCCACCTGCTTTCTACTCTCACCACAGATTACAATGTCATCTGCAAACATCATGGTCCATGGAGCCTCCTGCCTGACCTCATCTGTCAACCTTTCCATCAGCACTGTAAACAAGAAGGGGCTCAAAGCCGATCCCTGATGTAACCCCACCTTCAGCTTGAAACCATTTGTCACTCCAACTGCACACCTCACCACTGTCTTACTTTTCATACTTTTCAGCTACACCTGACTTCCTCATACAGTACCACAGTTCCTCTCTTGGCACCCTATCATATGCCTTCTCTAGATCCACAAAGACACAATGTAGCTCCTTCTGACCTTCTCTGTACTTCTCTACCAACACTCTCAACGCAAAAATTGCATCTGTGGTACTCTTTCTGGGCATGAAACCAAACTGCTGCTCACTGATCCTTGCTTCAACAACTCTTTCCCATACCTTCATGGTGTGGCTCATCAACTTTATACCTCTGTAGTTACTGCAGCTCTGCACATCACCCTTGTTCTTAAAAATGGGGACCAGTACACTGCTTCTCCACTCCTCAGGCATCCTCTCACTCTCCAGGATTTTGTTAAACAACCTGGTTAAAAAGTCCACTGCCTTCTCTCCTAAACATCTCAATACCTCCACAGGTATGTCATCTGGACCAACTGCCTTTCCATTCTTCATCCTTTTTAAAGCTGCCCTCACTTCCACCTTACTAATTCTCTGCACTTCCTGATCCACTATCTCTCGCCCCGTTGTCCTCCTCTCTCTCTCGTTTTCCTCATTCATTAGTTCTTCAAAGTACTCCTTCCATCTACTCAACACTCTGTTCACTCACTAGTGCATTTCCCTCTCTATCCTTTATCAGCCTAACCTGCTGTACATCCTTTCCAGCTCTATCTCTCTGTTTAGCCAAACGATACAAGTCCTTTACTCCTTCTTTACTGTCCAGCCTCTCACACAGCTCATCATAGGCCTGAGCCTTTGCCTTTGCCACCATTCTTTTCTCTATGCGACTAGCCTCACAGTACTCCTGCCTACTTCCTTCATCTCTCTGGTTATCCCACTTTTTCTTAGCTGCCTTCTTCTTCTGAATACTCTCCTGGACTTCCTCATTCCACCACCAACTTTCCTTGTCTTCTTTCCTCTGACCAGACGAAACACCCAACACATTCTTGCCAGTTTCTCTCACCACCTCAGCTGTAGTTTCCCAGTCCTCAGGTAGCTCCTCACTGCCCCCAAGGGCCTGTTGCAATTTTCCCCTGAACTGCCTGAAACCGTCCTCCTCCTTCAGCTTCCACCATCTAATCTTTGGCTCTGTCTTCACTGTCTTCCTCTTCTTTGTTTCTAATCTCATTCTACAGACAACCACCCTATGCTGCCTTGCTACACTTTCCCCTGGTACCACTTTACAATCTCCAAGAGAAGAACAATATATCTAAAAAAAAAACAACAAAAAAAAAAAACAATAATAATAGAAATTTGGAGTTGCGGGAAAAATAATAACTCTAAGCCAGCATCTCAGCCAGGCTGTGCTCACTAAGTCTGTATCTTGCTTTTTCTTATAGCGGATCGTCTGTACGGCCAGGCTGTGAGTCTGTACTGTGATTTCTTATAGTGGCCAGACTGTACGGCCAGGCTGTTTCTCTCTCGCTCTCGCTCTCTCGCTCTCTTGAGAAGGGTTCTTCACCAACAGGAACAATGTTTTTACAGATGGTGAATTTTACACACAGTAAATAAACAATTGTTTCAGCTCTGAACATCAACAAGAAGAAAACAAACACATACAGTATACATACACAGTATATATGACATACAGTATACACATACAGTATACATCACATACAGTATACAAATACAGTATACATCACATACAGTATACATATACAGTATACACATACAGTATACACATACAGTATACATCACATACAGTATACAAATACAGTATACATCACATACAGTATACATCACACAGTATACATATACAGTATACATCACATACAGTATACATCGCATACAGTATACATCACATACAGTATACATATACAGTATACACATACAGTATACATCACATACAGTATACATATACAGTATACACATACAGTATACATATACAGTATACATCACATACAGTATACACATACAGTATATATGACATACAGTATACACATACAGTATATATGACATACAGTATACACATACAGTATACACATACAGTATACATATACAGTATACATCACATACAGTATACACATACAGTATGACATACAGTATACATCACATACAGTATACATATACAGTATACATCACATACAGTATACACATACAGTATACATGACATACAGTATACATCACATACAGTATACATATACAGTATACATCACATACAGTATACACATACAGTATATATGACATACAGTATACATCACATACAATATACATATACAGTATACATCACATACAGTATACATATACAGTATACATCACATACAGTATACACATACAGTATATATGACATACAGTATACATCACATACAGTATACATATACAGTATACATCACATACAGTATACATCACATACAGTATACACATACAGTATATATGACACAGTAGACATCACATACAGTATACATATACAGTATACATCACATACAGTATACACATACAGTATACATCACATACAGTATACATCACATACAGTATATATGACACAGTATACATCACATACAGTATACACATACAGTATACACATACAGTATACATCACATACAGTATACACATACAGTATACATCACATACAGTATACATCACATACAGTATACATCACATACAGTATACACATACAGTATACATATACAGTATACATCACATACAGTATACACATACAGTATACATCACATACAGTATACATCAAATACAGTATACATCACATACAGTATATATGACACAGTAGACATCACATACAGTATACATATACAGTATACATCACATACAGTATACAAATACTGTATACATCACATACAGTATACACATACAATATACATTCAATAAACAATGTTTCTTTCTGTCTCATTCATTTTGTCTCTGTATTTCTCTCACCCTATTTCTGTCAATCTTCCTTTTTCTTTCTCACTGTCCTGTCATTCTTTCCTCTCTTTCTCTCCCCTTTCTTTTTCTCCATTTTCATCTCCATCTCACACTCCTTTTTTCTCCATCATGCTCTCTTTTTGGTCTTCTGGCTTTCCTTCCATCTTTTTTCACTTTTTTAACTTTTATGTCTCTCTCCTTATTTCTTTCTCCCACCCCATATTTCTCCCTCTCTTTTGTTCTCTTGCCTCTCTTGTTTCCTTTCTCTTTTCTCCATCCCTTTCTTTCTGTCTTTTTCTCATTATCTCTCTTTCACTTTGTTTCTTTCTCTCTCCCTTTCTTTCTGCCTTTCCCCCTTTAGCCATGTCAGACAGCTCATAGTTTTGCTCTGGATGCAGTGGACAGTATGGTGCGCTGTGGAATTCTCATCATGGAGGAGGTCAGATATAAACACACACACACACACACACACACACACACACACAAGCCCATTTAAGCCTTGAGTCACAATAAGCCATCAATAACAACAGGCGTGTCCTTTTACCTGAATTCTTTCTCAGTTGCATCTCATTGAACTGCATGGATTTTGTGGCTAGTGTGAGATTCTATACTTTTCAGTTTTTTCAGTGTGTGTCTGTTTTGCAAAATGATTTATTTTTATTTTATTTGAAAGAAATGGACAATTCACAAGCGCATGCTCAAATTACTGATACACACAACATAATTCAAATATAAATGTTATACATTATGTAACTAACTTTGCAATAAATTATGCAGTTAGTCTTTTGTGCAATTAAAGTCTTTATACAATGTAGTAAATTGACATGAATAGATGTAGACGTCTAAGGGTTAAAGTCCAGCTTGTGAAAATCCAGACAGCTCAGTCTTTAACACTGCAGCACTGCAGAACAGCAGCAGCAGCACTAAGTCTGCCGCTCT